>NC_048906.1:8548306-8724482 GCF_011077185.1 Oxyura jamaicensis
GTAAGTTCCTGGTCTGCTCTTCAAATCCCAAGTCAGGTGACTGTTGCCATGTGTGCTCCAGTAAACACTACGAGCTCGGCAACTTAGAGGTTTGCCACCTTAGTAACTCAACACACTCAGCATTAAGTGTACCCATTCAATCAAAAGGTTAATTCAAAGGCTGTATTATATATATGTTATAAAGGCAAATAATACTGCTTGATTAGATGTATTTAATATTCTTTTCAGTTAAAACCCTACTGAATTCATCACCAAAGAACCAAAGAAAAAAAAAAGTTGCAGTAAAATTACAAAGCGCCCAACAGAATTACAAATTGTTTTAAAGGTAATTTTACTTCTATAATCATAAAGTTGTATATATATATATATATACACATTTTTCTGATTAAACTACAGCTTTGTAAATAAAACAAGCCAGTTGCTATAACAACAGTAGTTTTGTTTGTTTGCTTTTATGATCTAGTTGCTTGAGAGTTACAAAAGCAACGGTCAGTCAGTTAGTGTGGTCTGCCTTTTGCATACACCAAAACAAGCAGTGAAGAGCAAATCCCATACATGACAATGAATGTGGAGACTACTGCTAAATAATCAATCATCCGGTCACACAGCACTAATAGTAGCAAATGCTGGCTCTTGAGAGTTAACTGCTATTAATGTCACTAGTGAATACCTAAATCCCAGCCCTTTCTCAAAGCTTACATAAGGAGATGTTTCCTCTAAAGCTATAAGAATAGTTTGAACACTACCTGAACATTTTCTAGAATCTCCTGAACACGATTCAATAAAGCTCTTTTCTTGGAGTTCTGTCTCCAGGTCTCTAGATCCAGTGCTTTCTGTTTATACAGCTCTATTTCCTTTTTCTTTTCAAAGTTCAGCTGCAAAACAGAGAGTTAGAAACATAGTTTGTACTACTAAATGCAAGTTACAATACAGAATTACAAAAATAAATTAAAACCACAGAAACACACACGAAAAATAATCACCTAAGCTGAGATTTTGCACACTTTAAATGCCAATTTCTTTCTAACTAATTACACTTTTTTATGCAGTTTTACAAAATGTCTTTCTTGGCATACATGCTAATGAACATGAATTTAAAAGATAGCTTATAATTATTTTTATGAGCATTACATGCTGCAATGCCAACTTCAAATGACACAGGAGTCAGACTGCAGGACAGGTCTTTCCCAGTCCTCCACGGAGATAGGAGGTTTTGGCAGCCCTATGACCAACATTCCTACCTACACTCAATGTATTAAGCTCTGTGAAGGACTAGCTTGCACTTGCCCTCTGAACCAGTGGTGAATTTCACAATAAGATAGAAAAACAGAAATGTAAGCTAGCAATTTTCTGGATCCTTTCAAAAACCTGTATCAGAAAATCTTCCAAGTTACTACTTTAGAATATGTAGTTTGCATAAAACTAAATTTACAAAATTTCATCTCTAAAAAGGGGTTTCACAAAGTTATCCAAAATTAAGTACTGTCTAGCCAAATTATACCTTTCTTCTATGAAACTTTAAAAAAATGGACCCATTTATAAATGAAAAATATTACAATATACTCTTTTAGTTTCCATTGTATATCTGCATCACAACTTTTGGAGATCGTTGTCAGACACTCTCCATTCATAATTCCCATCACTGAAACAAGGAAGTCAGTTGCATTATTGCACAAACTACCAACAGCTTTCTGCTTGGCTCTGTTTAAATTAAGAATAGAATAGCTTAACATAATTAATGAGCCTGTAAAATATATAAGAGGAAGGTGCACATATATGAAAAAAAGAAGTATAATTAAAAGCTTTTTTAACAACCTCAGTATTTCCTATTCCCACTGTCACATTATTATTTTGGGACAGTTTTGAACAAACACAGAGTATTCAATATTTGGACTGTTAAAGTAATATTAAAATAAAGTTAAGCCCAGCAGTAGCATTTACCTATTTAATACCTCCAACGTTTTTACTCTCCTTGTGAAGATAAAAAAAAATGTAGAATCAAGAAATGAGAGCAGTCCTTGAAACAAACAATCAAAAATACCAACCAACTGAAAAAAAATCTTACCCCTTTACCTTGTAAAAATAAAGCTAGGAATGCTTAGCTTACACTAAGCAGCAGGTCAGATAATACCTTAAAACAGAACCATACCTTCAGAAGCATCACTACACACATATCAAAACACAAGTAACACACCAGGGAAGAAAAGAAAGAGAAGCCTTACCAGGGGTGAAAGCACAGGAACTCCATGGAACTGAATGAAGGAGATATTTTTGTGCTGAACAATGAAAGAGGTTTCTGTCCTCATTGCCTCTCCTTGGATTCTGGTAAAATGCTTCTTACAGAATATTTCATAGTCCTCCATTTTCATCTAACTAAACATCACAGAGCAATAAAATTAGGCTACTGTACTTTGAAGGCCATGAATAGAAAATAACAACACAACTATTTTAAGTTTTTATGTCTGTATCACTGTATCTGGGAAACAAATGACACGTTAAAAATGTCACTTGATCTTTTTCCTGCCATTAAGAAAAGCAGCAAAGCTAATTTGCTTTTAAGATCTGCATATATGAGTGAAAAAACATGTTCAATCGCAGATACATTGATGAGACAACAAGCGCTGAGATAACACAGACATATACAATCATATGTGCTACAAGTAATCTTAAAAATTTCCATCAAAGACTAAACCTTTAAGGCCTCCCATTATGACCAGTTACTTCCCATCAGCCGTTTAAAAGAGAAATTGCAGCTAAATTAAAATAATACGAATATTAAGTCAATATTAAGGCAAGATCAGCCTCGATATTCAGAGGGCTGACAGGAAGGTAGCTCACCCCACGACCCTCCTCCTTCACATCTCCCTGTAGCAACGCAGACCATCCCTGCCACAGAAAAACAAACCAACCACCACAGCCCGGCTTCCTCAGGAGGCCCTGCCGGCGCTTCGTTCCCCTCGGCCCGTTTCTGCCTCCCTCTCCGAACCCCCCGGTGCCGGTCCCGCTGCCCCCCGCCGCCGCGGCCTGCCCGGTACCGCGCCGCGGCCGCTGCCCCTCACAGCCGCCGCCCGTCCCGGCACTACAACTCCCAGCGTGCTCCGCGCCCGCCGCCTTCCCTCGGGGCGGGAGGGGAGCGAGGGCCCGGCGGCTGCCGGGCGGTGACGGGGACGTACCGGGAGGGCAGGCGGCGATAAGGCGGGCACGGGGACGGCTCGCACCGCGCTCCGGGGAGCTGCAGCCCCGCAGCCCTTAGGCACGGCAGCCGCTTAGGATGGGGGAAGCGCCTGGATCCCAGCAAGCACCCCGAGGTGTGAAAGCTGGCTTCCAGAAACGGCACCTTCACCACTGCTGTCACGCTCAATATTGTGTTTTATTTTTTAAATCTTCATCTTTAGTCTTAAAAACGCCATCGTTTATCAAAATATTTTTAAATATGCAAGATGTTCAGTTATTTTTTGTGTCTGTGTGTACATGTCTGATTCTCCTTTGTGTACAGCTGACACAAGCACAAAACCACGGACGAAAAGAGCACCTGAGATGCTCAGAGCCAGCTAGGACACCGTGTGACAGACGTTGGCGTTAGTTGATTAGAATCCAGTTCAGAAGCTTCCCTGGTACCTGTTCCACCTCTGGTTGGAAAGTGTTCTTCGCTACAGCGCGAGTTTCTCACATCCTACCCCAAATCCTTATTTACATCAAGACAAACCACTATCTCCTCTGCCTTTCTTATCCCAGGCCAGACAAGCCCCATTTCTTTACCCTTCACCCCTTTCCGTATCTCGTTGCTCTGATGATTTTGGCCTCTCATAGGACTGGGGCTCGCTCTGGGTGGAAGCAGGCGGAGCAGGCAGCTGGCTGGGAATACAGTAATTGGAACATAATTATCAACGTTACGCTCCCAGTTAGCTGACAGGACAAAACCCGACACACAAACCTCCAGTAACCCCCTGCGGAGCAGCACCTCCCCCTCAGCCGCCCCCGCGTACTTATTTATTTGCTATTTCCCCCAAGACACGCCTGCACCGCCCCATATCTCTCGCAGCGCCCCCTCACCGCCACCGCCGGGCCTCACAGCCCGGGCCCGCCCCGGCCCCGCACCGCCTCCTCACGGCGCCGCCGCCATCGCCCCGGCCCTGCGGTGAGGCGGCGGGGCCCGGGGCTGTGCTCGCCCCGTGCCGCCGCCATGTTGTGCCGCGGGGACGGGCTGCTGGGCTCCCTCACGGCGCTGCTGGTGGCGCTGCTGGCGCTGAGCCGCAGCCCGGCGCTGTCGTGCTTGCTACCGGCCGGCCTCTACCTGCTGCTGCACCTCTGCAGCCTGGAGCCCGCCGCCCCGCAGAGCGCCCAGCGCGTCCTCAAGCCCCGCGGCGCCGCCGCCCGCATCGCCCACCGCGGCGGGGCGCACGACGCGCCCGAGAACACGCTGGCGGCCATCAGACAGGTCAGCGCCGCCTCGCCGAGCCCTGCCCGGGGTCCTCGGGGGTCCCGGGGTGCGTTTGGCACCGGGCAGGTCGGGAGCGGAGCGGTCGGGGCGCACCGGGGCTGTGGGGAGCCCGGCGCTGCCCCGTGGGGTGGGTGGGAGGCAGGAGTCGGGGGCAGGAGCACAGCCCTCTGGGTGGGGGTGAGGTGTTGTCATCAGGTGTGCTGTCCCGAGTCGTAGGAAAATATCTGAACAGGACGTGTTTGCTGCCCTGCTTTTTTAGAAGGGAACACAACTTCTGGAGTCGGGAGTTACTGGATCAGAAGGAGAGAGCGAGATTTTTTTCTGTATTTTATCCCGAAACAGTCCCAGTCCTGACATTATCACTTTGTCTGTAACATAGATCACATCCGTTCAGCTGATCAGCGAATGCTTCTTACAATAATTTGGGTAAAACCTACCTTGTTTTGCAGATCAGGCTTACTGAAAAGAACGTTAGTAGTTTATTACTTTTTAACTGTTAATTCTATCAAGCTGTCTCTTGTGTTGTCTAAGTGGTTTCCTCCTTCTCTCTTTTTAAGGCAGCTGAGAATGGAGCAACAGGCGTTGAGCTGGATCTTGAATTTACCGCGGATGGTGTTCCCATTCTAATGCATGATGAAACAGTAGAAAGAACAACTGATGGCTCTGGCAGACTGCGTGACTTGACTTTTGATGAAATTAGGAAGCTTAATCCATCTGCAAAACATAGGCTATGGTAAATGAAATATTGCTATTCTGAAACTGTTGTTTCAGCAGTAAAGATCCTCGATAACCAAAATGATTGCTTTGATCAATTAGCAGTTACTTTTTTTTTGTAAATTTAAAACTTAGACTCCCATATGTTAATTTTTTATTTGATTTTTAGAGGCATATGAGACTGTCTCCTTATCCATCTTTGCAATAGGAGCAGTGAAGCAGAGTCAAGATAATTTGGTTTCAAGGAGAAAATCTACTGGCATCTAATTGTTTATCTGTACATCAGCTTCCCCTAAAGTGACTGCAGAACACTAAAGAGACTGGCAGTTTCATTATTTGTCAATCTTGGCTTCAGTAATTACTTCTGAAATTCTATTCACATATATTTCTAGACTGGTTGTGCTTTGGGGAATTTCTGATTTTAGAATTTCTAAGGATTGGGATTATACAGCTGGAAAGGAGTTATCAGACTGGGTAGTCTCAGACAGGACTGGTGACCCCACTTACTGATTTAAGTCCCTTCCAGTAGTAGGCAGGGAAAACTGTATGTTACTACTAACCTTTGATAACAATACAACTTTTATGGTCTTACAAGTGAATCCATTTTAGAGTACAAACTGTTAGTGTGTGCTCCTTGTGTTTCTGATACACTGCATGTAGTGTACTGTCTGTACAGACTCTTTAAAATGTACAACCAAGGAGTCTGTGGTACAAGTAGCATCTTCCCAGTCTGTTACTGGAACAGTGGCCACCTGGGCAGCACAGTGAAAACTTCCACACAGGTAGTTACTGCTGATCAGCTGTTGCTCACTGTCACCATATTGGGAATAATTTATTGATGTGTGAATCACATTTATTGGTGTGTCCTACATCCTCAGCTTGTCTGGCATATTCTGCCAGGATCTTCATTTCTGTCTCAGGGCTAGGGAGCACAGTCAAAGCAGGGCAAAGTCTGTGGGTAGGTGGTCAACAGTGGGGATTGAATACATATTTATTGTACTTGAGACAGGAGGTGACGAACTGAGATTAGTGTTTCAGTGTGGGACACATATTAGACCTTGATCCTGGGGTATCAGCTCGCTATGTTTAGGAATCCCTAGGAAACGGTTCCGTGTAGTTGGGCATGTATGTGTGTGTATGCACGTCCATGGGTATCTTGACAGCATCCCTGTGAGGAGTTCTCTGTTCCTACAGGAGCAAATTCCAGGGTGAAAAGGTACCAACTCTGCGAGAAGCTGTTGTGGAGTCTATGCATCACAACCTTACAATCTACTTCGATGTCAAAGGCCATGCAAATCAGGTACCGCTAATTGTATTTTATATATACTGTAGTAAGACACCTTCTTTCACCCTTGCTTTGTTTTTTTTTTTTTTACCTTTTTCTGTTGATAAGCTGATATCTGTGGTACAGTCCTCTCTAACATGAGTGAAACTGGGTCTGCTACTTACGTAATGCAAAATGGGTCTGTCAAAACCAAAGATACTGTGTTCCCTCACCCCATTCCTTTGACCAAGGAACTGGCAACTTAAAATTAGAATGTGACTTGTGAGTGTCAAGTTTAGCTCACATCACCACCACACAACAAAGCAAAGCAAATTCCCTGACCATGCTGAGGGGACCTGGTGTCTCATCTTCAGCTTCCAACTGGGGATCTCAATTGTCTGTAATTTGCATTACTGAGGGAGATACAGGTGATGAATCACTACCAGTTTATGCAAGTTGAACTAGATGATTTATCATTACAATTTATGCAAGTTGAACTAGATGATCTTTGAAGGACCCTTCCAACTGAATATTTTATTCTAAGTTAAAATTATTTTTTATTCTAGAATAGAAAAATATGTAAATAAATTCATTTTTGCCCTTGAACAAAAGCTTAGGTAGTACTTCAGAATATTTTCTACAATATATTTAAGGGTATTTCAAACACTAGAACAATGAGTAGCATTCTTAAACAGAATCATTAAAAGGACTTCTGTTCCAAAAAACAAACCGACGTTTGTGTGATAATGCTATGAGCAAGATACTGTTTTTCTCCCCCCTTTCCATTTCAATCTTGCTACACAAAACAGGAAAGTATTTTAAAGGGGGTTATTCTAAAATGATTTTGCTCTGTAAAGTAAATATATGTGTCTGTATAAATATAATATCTGTGTGTATCTCTAATTGGCAGGCAGTTGATGCCCTAAAACAACTCTACCTGGAATTTCCTCGTTTGTATAACAGCAGCATAGTCTGTTCTTTCATGCCAGATGTTGTTTATAAGGTGATGTTTCCTCAAAGTTTATTTTGGATTTTTTTAATTCTATCTGGGAATTTCAGTAAGATATGCAACTTCCAGAGTGTCTTTGAGTTGTTAAAACTGTGGGGACATTAAAACCACATGAAGCATAAATCATAAATCCTGCATAAATCTTATTAGATTGCTCTATGCTCATTAGATGCACATATTAGAAATCTACAGCGATTCCCTCCATTCTGAAAGTGTGTCACTCTTACAGTTGGCACATGACCAGGTATCTATGTGCAAGATAACTAACAAATAAATACCATATTTTGGTGTAAATGTAGACTTTTCTTAAAACTGTTTCCTAATTCTTGTTACTAAGGCTATTTATCATTTATTTTATTGCATTGCCTGACTGTTTTGCTCCAGTATTTTTTAAAATTTGTATTTCTCACATAAGAGCAGTTCTTTATTAATTCCATTTTTAAGAAAACAACAGTACAGGATCGTATACAGCTTTCTAAAAGTGTTACAAAAGGATCTGGGGGGAAGGGAGAGAAGGGTTGTGGTAGAGCTGCAAATTCAAGCTGGCAGTTTGTATCCAACCTCTCCGAATTTATATTTAAAGTAACTTGGTTTTTGTTTGAATTGGTCTTTTTACCTTGATCTTCCAGATGAAACAAGCTGATAGAAATGTGGTAACAGCCCTGACACACAGGCCTTGGCACCTGAGTCATCTTGGAAATGGGACGCCTCGTTTTGATTCCTTCTGGAAACATTATGTATATATGATGATGGATGTCATTCTAGACTGGAGCCTACACAGTTTCTTATGGAGATTATGTGGGGTTTCAGCTTTCCTCATACAGAAAAATTTTGTTTCTCAGTGAGTGTTAAAGCTTGCTAATATATCAGGAGGCACTGTCATTCACTAGAACACTATGTTAATCAGTACGTTCTATTCAGTATTGTGTAAGGTTGTATAGGTGGTTTCTTTATTGCATGCTATTTTATTCTTTAAGCCTCTATCTTTAATTTTTACCTTATGTTAGATCATAAGTTTAATCTCAAAGGGAAAGAATACTGTTGCTTTTGCCTGTTTATAGTAGTGACACACGCCAAAAAATGACATATTGCAAAAGATAACACAAACATCGTTCCAGATGGGTTACCACTGTAAGACTGAAACTCAATTTTAACCTTAGTGCTGTCTGTCTGACTCTGATAGTGTCTGTCTTCCTCTTACAGCATCTTTGTTCCTTTCAGAGATTATGTGAGGCACTGGTCTTCAAAAGGAATTCAAGTGGTTGCCTGGACAGTGAACACATTTGCAGAAAAAATATATTATGAAAACGTCCTTGAATCCAGCTACATCACAGACAGCTTGGTGGAAGACTGTGATCCTCATTACTAGTCCTGTGATTAATTATTCACCACCTTAAAGAAGCTCTTACTCAGACAGGTCTGAATTTACCATCAAGACAGTATCCACTAATGCAGATGGGACGACTAATGATAGTTCTGGGAAAAGGAGGAACAGTATTTTACTTCTGCTATATGATCAGGTCTTGAATGCAGGAAAGCTTTCTGGTGCAACACTGAGCAAAGCTGATGTACAGCCATTGGGGAAATCACATTGTAATGTTAAAGGGTCATTTTTGATAAGTTAACTGGGCAATCTCTGTATGTGCAGATTGCTTTTTAATTCCGACTATTCCTTTGCTTTGTTTAAATCTTGGTTATAAAGTCGTATCAGCCTTTTTGATGGCATAATGTAAAATTGCACTTTGATTCCAGTACTTGAAACAGTTTGTTCTATAACTGTGTAATAATTTGAGGTTTATTTATGGTATATTAAAAGCATCTACACTATTGTTCTGAAAACAATGGTGAAAATGGTGCCAAAATAGAGGGTGAGCGTATTTCCCTCCTGCTGCATGGAAAAATGGCTGTGTTGCATCTTAACAGGGAAAGAAAAGCCAACAATCCATGTTCTTCATGAAGACTATGAGAATTAATGATTAAAACTTGATTATCTTCTTATGCTCCTGTCTTCTTAAAAGCACTAAGGGAGGCTAGATTATTTCTTCTATTAATACTACACATGAATGTATTTATTTTTAAAACCAAGGTACGTACTAAGTGCTGCTAGTGGTAGAATAAATAGAGCTGTCTTTTTTTCTTTGCTAAAGGACATTCACAAAGATACGTAAGAATCTGTAATCCAGATTTTACTTGAAATCAAAAGAGTCTACAGTCAAAATAAACAAGTATCTGGTAGCTTAAGGGTACAGTATACTTACCAACTGTGCACTAGTAGATTGACGTAGTATGTCAAAATGAGCGCACGTTGCTTGATATAATTTGTAAGTAAAACTCTCAGGTATTCTCATCGCAGCTGCCATTAACATGCTGTGAACGATTTTGGCTCTGCTCTGGAAGGAGCTGGTAGTTAGAGAAGACTGTCAGTGATTAGCAAAGAGCATAAAACTCACGTGGAGCCAGCCCCAACATAAATGAGACCACCTGTTCTTAATAGCCATTACGTGGAAAATTTACTAAGTTTAATACTTTCATTTCAGAAGAATGTCATGTTAATTTCAACAGAAATGAGGAATTCAAACATAATGGATTGGTTACCTGCTACAGGTTATTCAGATGTATCTCACAAACTACTTTAGACTGCACATGTCGCAGTGTGCATATTTGACTTGACAGTATAATCATGTTTTGGTAAGGTAGATCCTTGTGCTGCATAAGTGTTGTTGGTGCGCTAAATCACCAGTGAAAAGAAATACACAATTGTCCCAATTAAGGTAAGACCAAACTTCTGAATTAGTGGCAGATGAACTGCATCTTCCTCTTCATATATTACGAGAATACTTGAATGTGGTTGGCATGGATGTTGCAAACTTCCTGGCATGTGCCATGCTTCAGAAAATCTTATCTTCCCAGTCTGTTTATAAAAGTTTTCGTTGTTGTTGTTGTTTTTGTGTTTTTTTTTTTTGTTTTGTTTTGTTTTTACTTCTGTGAGTTGAATATTTGCTACAGCACATACTCCCTCCTGGAAGACAGCAGCAGAAGCAATTTTAGTCTAACACATTGATGAGAAGATAAAATACATTCTGGAAGTAGATAGCCTTGTACCCTACCATGTACAACACAATGAGGGCTGCTCGCGTTTGTGTCAAATGGACACTAACGCTATTCCACCATTTTTCAAGCAAACTTGCTATTGAGGCAACTTAGTGTAAGGCTATTTAGCCAGTGAATGCTATCTTCTGCAAGGGGCGATGAATTATTTTATTTTTTGCTTTTATCTTAGGTTATATATAAGCACAAAGAAACATAGGAGTAAGGAGGCATGCTGGATTTCTTGAGGAGATTTTTATTGTCATGATTATGAGAACCTCTCCATGTCACTTCTCTAGCAGGTACTGCAAAACCAACAGTCTCAGCCTTCTGGTGCACATCCTGCATCTGTGTCTGTTACTTACGCCTTTAGCCAATTTCTGTCCAGGCCTGAGTTCTAACCTTTGTCTTTTCTGCTGTGTTCTACAGTTGTTCTCAAATCTCTGATCAGAAGTTAGCTAAACGGCAAATGATCCTTTCTACAAAGTTCTGTTCTTTTTGTTGCTGCTTGGGTTGCTGGTACTGTTGAATCTCGCTGTCCTCAGTGCCAACACTGGCCCCATATTGAAATATTCACAGCCAGACTTCAGGACTATGCATGCAGAAATAAATAATAAAAGTGAATCTCTGGTCTTGCATGTAAATTTTGTCATTTTTTCTGTATCTTTTGTGTGTCTTCCTGGGTTGTCTTTAGTGTAAATTATGAGCCTGAGAAACAGGTGTATCTTTTCCTTGTCATTTTTATGTCCACAGCAGCTAGAGAGGAATAAATCAGGCAAAACAAAACAGACAAAAGCTATTAAAAAAAAAAAAAAAAAGCGCTAAATTTTATCATTATAGAAGAGTTGGGGCTATGAGTAAAAAGCAGCTGCACGAATGTCTCAAAGTCACATGATTAAAAAAAGAAGTCCCTCTTGCATTACTTCCCATCCCTTCTTTACTGGAACAAACTTTTTTGTTCACAATTTTGTTTTACACAGGTGAGATGTTTAATAAGAAGTCATACTTAAAAAACAGAATTAATCAGGCTGGTTTTGAGTGACTGAAATAAACCCTGTAAAAATGGCTCAGAAGAGCGAAGATAGAATAAAAGCTTTACGGTCATTCATACAAGTTAGTCTGCAGCCATTATGTCTCAATCATTCAAAACAACTGCACTTTAGTTTTAGTTTTTTAGTTTTTATTTGACTGCTACTCCACCTTTGGTTTAGATCAGATAAAAGCTGTTTGAACAATCTAACATATAAAAATAGCTTTAGACCAAAGCTTTTTACTTAAAATTAGGCACAAATTTTCTTACATTTAGTCAACAACAAATGACCAGCAGTGGAACAAGATAAAGTCTTCCTCCAGGCCTGGCCATATTATCACCAGAATTTCACTACAAAACCAAACCTAATATGCAGTGCGTTCCCTGTCTTACAATAAACTGCAGGGAAGATACATTTTGCAGTCTCCTATTTTTGTTCCATTTGGGGAGGAAAAAGTGGTTCTTTCAGTCATGAATGTGGATCGGTATTGTTTTCTGCACAGCATCAGTGACAACATTTACCACTGATCCTGCCTGCTTGCAGTTGGAAATCTACATCGTCTTCTTAATCTTCCCACTGAGCTGCTTGTCTGGCACGTAGAGCAAGTGCCACTGCTTCAGACACGCCTGGGCTGCTGCTGGGCTGGGATGTATCCAAATCTATTTTTCACGAGAGAAGTAATGTTAACTGTGTTGATGTGGGTACAACAGCCGTCCTACATTAGTAAGCCCCATGCTTTTCAAGTCTCATCTGTCAAATACTTGTGTTTGTATGAAGCAGGAATGGTTCAAGCTACCAGGCAGGCTTCCATAAGTGTTTTATTCTGGACATACAACGTGCTAAGGACTCCATGTTGTTAATAACCACTTCTGAAGTGGTTAAGTACTCATTTAATATGACGCAATTTTCTTTCCTACAGCTGCTCCCATAAGACAAAATGAGAATCTCATTTACCCAGAGAAATTCAACTTAGGTATGCTGAACCGTGAGATCAGTCTTCAGAAGTCACCAACTAAATTGCAACAAGCTACCAATAAGCTACCAACAGCAAGTGTTGGCCCCAGAAACAGTCTTTTTTTTTCTCTTTATACAGGGTGCTAAAAGTCTGTGCCTATTACCTCCATCTGTTGTATGCTGTGTCTATACTAAATCAAACACTTCTACTGAGCTGAGCTGATGAGAGTTGCTCTCTCAGTGCTTAGCATTTGTTGCTTACCAGGTGGGAAGTCAGTCCGCGTCAAGATCCCAGCAGAATAGGGATACTGAAAACAAAATTCACAAGTAGATTTAAGTCAGTGTTTCCCTCGTGTGCTTGTTATCTTGTATTTAATTATGCATTTCCTGCAACAAAACCATTCTCTCTCCAGATCTCAAGCAGGATTATGAACATGAATGTGCCAACACCAATTCTGATGATATATTTTCATCTCTTCAAATCAATCTTTTAAAATTATTTCTATACATAAAGGACTGTCTGTCCTCATTCTCCAACACGTGCCCTTTGTCTATATAGGGACATGCCCTACGTTCTATATAGCGAAAACAAGTAGAGACTTCCTTCTTTGACTATCTCACCTCATTGTAGGATGCATTTTGATTTCTGTCAAATGTCCTGCCTAGGTAGTTTGGCTCTTGCTGGGCACATTGCATGGATGGGTGGTATGAAGATCTTCCCTGAAAGACATAATATTTGACATTAGCAGTAATATATTATGGCTTCCAGTCCTGGCCTTATGGTCAGTACCCACATCCACATTTATTACCCGTGGTTTTGGGAGATGTCTAGAAGCCAAAAGGCAACCTGGCACGCTTGTACCAGGGCCTGCCCAAGTGCTGAGACACTGTCCTTCGTACAGCCCAGGACTCCATCTCACGGTGACACAGAGATGCAACCTTAGCACTTTGCAAACTGCACAGTACTTTTTGGTAGATTATCACCTAGTCAGATAACATCACAACCCCAATTTTATAAGTGGGAGGGATGGGGAAATGATCTGAGATAAAAAAGACCTAGGTGTTCATGGTTTGCCACCCACACAGAAATGAAATTTCAGTTTTCCCTTTTCAGACTGGTTTTTAGACACTATTGCTGGTAACAACTCTCTTTCTTGGACTGGCTTCTTTGACACGTTAAGAGTTATGCAGGTGATTTAGCTGTTATTAGAATACTTTATACTTCTTTATTCACAAATAACTAGGTGGAACAGAAGCAGATACAGTTGTGCACAATAGAGGAAATACAGAGCTGGGACGTAATACTGGATGCTGCGCAAAGTAGCCCGGTCTCTTTATGCTGTCTGAATTTGGATAGGTGGAGCTTCCTGCCTTGAAGAGACTACTTTTGTCTTGGTATTTTTGATTGTTATTGCAGTTATGTTAGCTTGTTTCCTTTCTCTTCTAGGGGAAGGGGAGCCTGGGGAGGCAGATAACTGTGAGGACAAAGGTGCTTGTAACTTAATGCCAATTATATGAGATTGTGGCAGGTGAGTACATGCCAGGGAAGAATGTGGAGCAGAAAGTGACATCCAGACCTACTTACTTGGAACTAACCTGAATGAACAGGTGGAGAAGAAAAAAAATAGTCCTATCTTACTTGAAATCTCTAAAATGGCAATGAGAAGTGGCAAAGAGCAAAGCAGCAACTGCAAATGACAAGCTATTCTCCATGGGACTGGTACTTATTTGGGCCTAACAAACTCTTGTTGCCCAAGTATGTAGGTCAAAGAGTTTTCACTCACCCTAAATGAAAACACTACACAGCACCTACGTGTACACTAATTTGATGGTTCAGCAAGCACCACTGACTTGAAAAATAAATTTACTTTAAAGATGTTAGATGTCTATTGATGTTTGGGATTTAAAATCAGGTTAGATCAGGGCACTCAGTTTAACTCATCTGCAAAGATGGGTGAGGAGGACACAAAACATAAACCCATAAGGAAATCTAGAGTCAGGGGAGGAATGCAGCCTCCTTCTTACTCTGGGCAAGGTTTAAGTGTGACTGAACCCTTTTCAGACCATCACTACACCTTGATTAGAAATGTTTCTTGCAGTTTCATAATCATAAATAATATTTAGTGAGGGGAAGGACCTCCTACATCCTCCCAAGTTAAATTCCTCTCTGGAGCAAGTAGGTATCCTTTTCTGGCTGGAGCTAACTAGTAAGCAAGCAATTTAGGTGAAGTTTTAAACACAGACATAGCTGAAGATGGCATCATATTTGCAAGACTAGAGAAATCCCATAGAATTGTAATGAGCACGTAATTGAAACAGGAGTATCTGAACTTCAAAACTGACCTGCTGGTCTCGTCCTCTTGGCACCGATGGGTTTTGTTTTGCCCTCTGTAGTAAATGGAGCTTTCGAAGTAAAAACATTTTATCTTTTCCAACCTGTGGTCAAGAAATTCTTTATCATTAGCTGGAATGGAATAATCATTAAGGGAGGCTCAAGGTTGGTGAGTAACCATTGACCAGAATAACCATTAAGATTCCTATTTAGTCAATCTATGAAGGGAGCTACAGCAGCACAGCTTGGAAGTAAAAATTTTTTTTGCAACTCTATGTAAGTTTCCCTGCAACTGACATGCAGAAGGGCTTCCACCCTCCTCTGCGTTGTTATAGGAGAAGTAGATTACAATTGCACAACAGAAGTATGAGAAAATCAACAAGGAAGCCAAACTTTAAACAAGATAAAGTTGAAAGATGAACTTACGTTAACAATTTGCTTATGTAAGAGCTTGACCATGGTCTTTCTTCCTTCTATTATTTGCCAGTAAAGATAAGTAATAATTCTAAAAAAAAAAAAAAAGTCCAACAGATGAACACTCATACCCATGTGTATTTCCTCCTAGTCACTGCTTAAACAGAACGTTATCTTGTTCATTTTGTCCACTAAAAATTTAATAATATACACATGTATATGTCTGTATGTATATAATCACATATCAAATGGCAAACATTAATTGCTTCTCTTGGAAAAGACCCAAAGGTTTACACACTTATTCAAGATGAGAAGTACAATTAACAATACAAGTCGCATTTAGGATAACAAACATGAACCTAATGTTCTTACCCAATTTTGTGTCATTTGCTTAAACACATTCACGGACATTAAATTACAACAGTGAACACTTATTGTTTCCAGGCCAATTCTGGTTCCACTAGAATGGCTAGGTGGGAGCTTGTTTAATGCGGACTGGTTTGGGCAGTCCGGTACACAGGCTATGTTGCGGGTACACAGGCTATGATGGAAATAGCAAGCAGCACAGCTACAACTTCAAACCCTACCAGCAGGCCAATACCTTAAAGATGCACATGCAGGTTTTGCCAATATATTTCAGTCAGGAAGACACTATATGAATTTACCTGAGATTAGCTGGATGTAGACTGCAACATACTTATTAGCACATCCCCAAATAGCGTGCTCACTTTAACATGCCACTTGTGTACCACCATGCCCTTCACCACAGTGCCCCCATGGTCAGAAAAGACAAAGAAAACACCTTCTGAACCTCCACTTTTTATGTTGCCCAAGGTTCTAGTAGAGATCTAGCCTGTACTACCTGTGCTTGTGAATGATTTCTCTTTTCCTACTGATTTATATACTAATGAAAAAGGCAATTTCACCTGCCAACTGTACGCAGCATGTTGCCATTTGCTGATGTTCCTACAGCTAAGTAAGCCAGTGGTATTAAGATCTGGAAGCCTAGGCATCACTAAACTGAAAGCATTCAATTGAAAGCGCATATTCTATATTTAGAATGAAGCTGCTTTGCAAAGAGCTTTGGCATCCTAACATAAAAGGAATAGATTTTAACTTATTTATGTACTTCAAAGACATGATGTTCCAATTTATTAATCATTTCTGATGCTATAGAATGTACTTTGCAACTCTGTTATGGAAAATGTCTATGACATAGCCAGGTTTTTCCACTTCAGGTCCCTTTCAAGTGCTTTTCATCAGTAGATACTTACAGGAAAATGATGGAGAGGATGAAGAAGAAAAGTTCACTTGTAATTAAGTTATTGTAGATCCACACTACCCATTTTGAGCCAGTGTAATTTTCCAGTATTTTTATCCACTCAGAGACTGCTGCAAACATAGAAGACAAACCTCTGAAAGGACCACATTCTTCTGAAGGTTTTAACCTGAAAGTGTGAGAAAACAGCTATTTAAAGCTTCATTTACTAACATGTGATTTAGTTAAACACTTTGTTGATGAAGATGCTCATTAGTTTGCTATAGCCCTCTGTTCTCTTTGGACCCTCAGGGAACTTCCATCATTTATGTCTGATTTTTTACTTGGGTCAACTCCTGCATCTTAAAATGCCACCCCAACGTCCACCTGAGACTGCTGCAGCCAGAGATCTAAGACACCCTACTGCAATGGATCTGCACCAACCTGTGTACATAATCGTGACCTAAATTTAACAAGTCAATCAGTGTAGCACAGGCTACAGCAATTTGAAAATGTGAGTTTCCAAAGTTGCAAAACAGATGTGTAAAGGAACCATCATCCCACCTTGCCTTCCAGGACATGAATCACTGCAAATTTTCAGTAACAACAAGCTGTGGTGAAGTAAGGCAGTCTCCTTAGCAAAAATTAACATTTTCAGATAGACAGAAAGAGGAAAATATTGTTTGCTTTGAAATTGAACTAATCTAGACAGTCATGGCCTATTAAGGCCCGTATGGCCTATAGCATTTAATCCCAGGAATAGGCTGGGTCAGAGAAATTTTTCAGGAGAAGGAAGAGCAAATCAAAGAATTTTCTCTGGCGTTTAAATAGAAAAACTAAAACTTGAAGGCAACAATATTTCCCCTCCCACTTTCTCATGGGACAAGTTCTGCATTAACTACTTTTTTTTGCAAACTTTCCAAGTGTATTTTCAGAATACAAAACATGAATATTTGAAACCTTCCTTAAGCAATTAATACAAATTTGTCTACAGAACAATGCAGATTCTTCTTCCTGGTATCAGTTCACAGCATAAAATAGTGGAACTGCTCTTCCCTACCTCCAGACAGTAACTGCAATGACAGACAGGACTCCAGTGAGGGAAGGGAAAAACAGCAGGAACAGGAAGAACGTTGTCATCTGAGCTGCTCTCCAGACTTGGCGAGGGGGTTGGCAATTCTTCATTAGGCTGACCTTTTAAGAGATGAAAATGTTCTCAGAACAGTGTTACTTATCACTTTAACTGGATTTAAGTCAATACTACTAAAATTGTTGGAAGCAATTGCTGGAATAGCATCTATCAAAAGTTTCCAAGGAGTTCTATTATAAGAACTTGATAGATACAGTGTAGTTTTAGAAAAAGAGTACAGTCTTTCAAATACTAAGAGGCAAGGTGGGGTTCCGATGGATTCTACAAGACTCCATTGGGTAGTTTGGTTTTGCAGCACACATGAACCCAATGTTCAATATGATTAAAGGGCTGGAGCACCTGTCCTATGAAGAAATGCTGAGAGAGCTGGGGCTGTTCAGCTTGGAGAAGGCTCCAGGCAGATCTCATTGCAGCCTTTCAGTACATAAAGGGGGCTTATTAAAAAGATGGAGAACTACTTTTTACATAGGCAGACAGTGATAGGACAAGGGGGAATGGTTTTAAACTAAAAGAGGGGAGATTTGGATTTGAGGTTAGGAGGAAATTCTTCAGAGGGTGGTGAGGCATTGGCACAGGCTGCCCAGAGAAGCTGTGGATGCCCCATCCATGGGGGTGTTTGAGGCCAGGCTGGATGGAATTTGGGCAACCTGGTCTAGTGGGTGGCAGGGGGGTGGAACTTCATGGGCTTTAATGTCCCTTCCAACCCAAGTGGTTCTATGATATGATTCAGGGAAGTTTGAATTGGTGCTTCTAGCTTTGTTCTTCTGTATTCAACACCACAAACTCTTCAGTCACCTAACAACTCTAGTCTAGTCACACTGCTGAGACAAAGAACTCTGAAAAGAATTTCCACCATGATATTTAGCTGAATCACCCCGCTTAGACCTAGATAACTTGGGGGGAAGAAACAGGTTGCTGGGGAAGAGAAAGAAAATTCAAAATCACAGCAATAGGATGAGTTTCTATACTGGCACATGCACTTAGTTAATGTATAGTTCATATGCATTATGCATATGAAATGCACATACCATTAGTTCCCTAGGCTTTAATTTTAGTCCTTTATTCTCTCCCCTTTCTAATTCCTGTGCTTTCACACTTCTCCCCTCTCGAGTTCTACAGGTTTGCAATTCAAAGGTGTGCATCCAAATGTTGTTTCTTTAACCAACCAACCAACCAAGGCAAAACAATAACAAAGCAACAACAAAACCAACCAAAGTGCTCCCCTGGGCACAAAACCAGAGCATCCAGACAAACCCAGCACTTTAACCCAATAAATCCTACCCATATTTCAAGCAGTGTAAATTGCATGGTACTGTATGATGAATACATGTAAAGATTGTTACCTTTTTTGTGTAAAATACTATAGAAAATGATATCATCTGGATAGCAGGCAGCAGAGGTGAGAAGAGAATACCAATCCTTAAAGAAAAGATTTATGAGAAAAAAATTACATCTTCACTATTCACTACACAGTGCTCAGTGCAGCAAAAATAGAAAACATCACACTAGCTTTATATACAGTTACTGTGTTGCTATTTGCAAAATGTGTAATTATGTTAATAGTGATCCTGTAACAGTAAGTTATCCTTTAAAAACATGCAACTTTAAATGTGCACATCTGCAAAACTCATAATTGGAGTACTGCACTCATTCTCAGAAATACAGAGAAAATAAGGCAGCTTTTCCGGTATTTAACACTGAGATTATTTCAACAGGAACACTATTCCAGTGGGGATTAAAACTAAACTTTTCGATATTCCTTTTACAGCTTTCTCCCAGACCAGGGGGCCACAATCTAAATTACTGTAATTATGCGGGTAATAATTTCAGTCACAGAACTGGGGAGTCACAATCCTTACAAAGGTACTTGATATATATCATCTCTCTTGGGCTCTTATCCTACACTTTCTTTCATGATGTGAAGCACCCATAAATGTCTGAATCGGGATGTTCCATGGTATTCTTACATGCAAATGAAGTTTTAGCTGTAAAATTGCCACTTACCAGGTCAAAGTCTGTGCATAGATCAAATCTAAAACATTTCGTGCAATATCAAATTCTGGCACTCCCAGGCTTACACAGACTGTAGTTCCAATAATTCTGGGGAAAATAAAATAAAATAAAATAGCGTTTGTTAAATGGCAAAAACCTCTGCAAACAACCTACTGAATACATCAGTGACAGATTCTTCAGGGGTTCCATTAACCACATGTCACACAGAGCAGCCACAGTTTGTTGATTAGACAGCACATCAAAAACAGAAGAATCTGACAAAAGCAAATTCCCATAACACACAGCAGAAGTAAGAAAGAGTTAAGATGTTTTTAATGTAAGTCAAAAAAAAGACAAAAAAAAAAAAAAAAAAAAGATTTATAACTATATCAGAAAAGTATGCTTACTCTTATGATTTAACAGTTGATATGAGAGTTTACCTCATTACAAAAACCTAACAGCTTTCCAGTTTCCAACTCCTGAAAATTTTCAGCTTTCCCTGTGAAGGGAAAGTCTTCAAGGTCTTCTCAACATTGCTTTGTGTTGATTTGACACAAAAGTCAAAGTCCTAACTTGTAAACCAATCTTGTTCTCATCACATGTGAAGGGCCAACAATCATAAGGATCTCCTACAGAAATATAGCCAGGATCCTTAAATGTTCTATAGAGGTGGCAAGCACTTAGTACTATACTACTGTAGTCATAAATGATGTTTAGCAGTAGGAAGGGACACGCAACAGGTTACAGAATTAAATCAATTTTTGCTTACACACTTAGCTGAGCGTACTTTCAGTTAAAAATACTCTCTCTCATATCAGACTACAGACCTCTACACTTGGGAGTCATATTACATCTTTAATAAGACTGATTAAAATGAGATTTTAAACTTCCATGCACTCACATAAACTTCCATGCACAGTGACATAACTAAAAGAAAAAAACATTTACAGAAGGACATACAAAGAAAACCCAGCAGTGCATCTGTGCGCATGCAGAAAAGCAGGGTTTTCTGCTTGAGACACCTGGACATCTGGCACCCCTTTAAGGAGAGCTACTGGAGTATAATGTGGCTCCCTCCCTGCCTGCATTTCCATCTCCAAAGGAAACAAGGACACACTGGGACAGTAGAACAGTTCACACAGTGACCTACCTCTCCTAAGAAGGAGCTGAGATACACCCAAGGCATGTACCCAGAGACCATGCCTGGTAGAGAGAACTGAGGAAGCTTCATTTGTATCCCAGACATGCTCCTGTTGGACCTCTCCTTTTCTCACATTGGAGGGGAAAAAACAGCCAACTAACCAAAAGAACTATGTCTTTGGCTAATGAATAAAAACAAGATTAGAAACATAGTACTCACCTTCGTAAAAACTCTCCAAAAAAAGAGCCAAGCAAACAAAATATGAAGTCAACCAGAATAAGACGATAGATATCTTGGCCAATCAGTGTTTCCCAGCACTTTAAGAGGTGGCAAAAGAAATAAAAATAAATAAATAAATAAATAAATAAAATGTATCCGAAGTAAAAAACAACATGTGCAAAATGCAAATAATACAAATGCTTGGGCATCTGAAATCTAGGCTATTGATCAAAGACTTGCTGGCACCCTAACTAATCACAGTTGATCTCTCATTGAAGACTGCTGCAAACCATCTGAGACTCAAATCAGGTGACTCCTTCTACAGTTCATTTCTCTAGAGATCCTAATAAAGAAATGCTGGGGTGGGAAATTCAGCTGTGCAAAGGACTCCACGTACTTCTCTTTGCTGAAGCTGGCCTATTACCAAAGTGGTTCCTAATGAGTTATCATAAGTCAAAGATGCATACTTTTGAAATTTTACCTGGGACTTTGATGCCGCCACAATGTTAAGCCAGTAGTAGCACAGTATTCCAATAATTGATATTTTCAGGATGATATTTCTACAAAGAAAAAGTAACAGTAACTGCACTGACAACTGGTCTGTAAGCTCACAGGGAGGAACGATGGCAGGATGGCCATTGGTCATGTTACTACCTTCTTACACACCAACAATAGCGCTACACAGTGCCAGGACCAACAGGAGCTCCGATGCCACGTTATTCTATTGTCCTGGCAGAAGTGAAGCCAGGTGTGACGACCTTGACACAGGCCTAAACATGCTGCTGGTTGGGTGTGTGGACTCCACAGGAGAGGAAGGTCTGAGGGGCACCAGTAGTAACGCAGTGTTAATTCCAGGCATCTGTAGCAAAGTTAGACCTCCTCACTCCTCTCTCCACTTCCCTTCCTTTCCCCAGGAGGCCTGCAGCCCACTAGGTAGGTATCTGTGGGAGCTACAAACAAAGCCAAGCCCAGAGTCAGTGTTCCTAACTGGGAGGGGCACCCTGTCCTCATGCAGAGATGTACCACTCCAGAAGACTCACAGAAGGCAAACAGAACAGGGTGGGAAGAGCATGCAGAAATCTTTGGAGAAGATGAATTCACGTGCTCCATACCTCACTACTGCCCAACAAAGCATCTAGACATAGCTTGCTGTAAGAAGATGAGTCAGCCAACTTCAGGCAAAAAGCACTAAGAGGAGGGAGCAACAAATACCTGGCAATAGTGACATATGTCCTGTTTCTGGGATTCTGAAATTTCTCCAGGTGTCCAAGCCATGAGTAGAAGAATGGGATGAGCACATTGAGGAGAGATGCAACAATTGGTAGCACCAACATGGCAGCTTGGCTCTCCAGGTCATTTTTATGCCCTTCCATAAACAGCTTTGAGAGAAGAAAAACAAAAAGACCAACCCTGAACTTAGAACCTTAGCTGAAATACTGCCTCAAGTTGTGCCCACACACCTGACACACATCTCTGAATGTTCTCTGATTAAAAGCTACCATATTTTACTGGCCCATATCCAGCAGCACAACGACCCTCCCCTTCCACTGTGTTACATGGGACCACAGGTGGGAGCCCCAGCTTAAAAGCTGTTCCAGGGCAAAGGAGAGGCAGTCCTTGCTGAGGCTTCTTCTTGCACTTTCTTTCAAGGCCACCAGCTACACTCTCTCTAAGCTGGACATGGGTCCAGGCATGCAACTGCTGGGATGAAGTGGGAGATTTGGTCAGACCCCTCAGGTCCTACAATGTTGCCATAGTTCCTAGTGGTGTGAGTCTTTGCAAACCAGCTTTTTTGGTACAGCAAAGTGTGTGTATTGGCAGAAACAACACCCATGCTTTCCTACTGTTCCTAGTAACAGACCACAGCTTGCATTCTGTGTAAGACACCCATGTGGAAAAATATGTCTCCAAAATCAGGCTGCGAAGTCTGTCCTTACCTCTAGATTATTAATGGAGAGGAAGTAAACACCGGCACAAGCAGCCACTGCTGTTCCCAGGGAAGCAGCCCAGGCAACAAGATGAATAAGAATATGAACAAGTATCTCTGTTACAGAAAAATTTACAACTTCCTTGTTTACATCAGTGAGGCTTTCCTGCAAGGAAACAAATCTTAATGAAGAATTGCTTAGTCAGCAGCAATAAGGGAAAACCTGTTTCAAGTAACTACTTGAGAGACTGAATAAAAGATTTTTTTTTCTCTAGAAGATCAGCACAGTATTATCCTGGGAAAATTAAATGGCCAACTTTGTGTTCCTGTCCTAAAAGTTGTTTCTCTCAACAGTCATGCTAATTTAACGTTTAATATCATAAGTCTCCTTTTTGTTGACAAAATATTTAAACTGCAAAAAGAAAAAAAAAAAGCAATAAAGCAATATTGTAGCATATATTTAATAGTCATAGAGATTCATTCAGTAGAACAAAAGCATTCATTCAGTAGAACAAAAGGATATACATATTTATATGTAGCTTAAAGAGAAAAGAAAAACAAGTAGCTACAACAACTCCACAAGTTCAAATCAAATGAAACTTAACAGCTAGGAAGACTTAAGTTTATTAGAAACATGACTAGCATGCCTGATTCACTGTTCTGGAGACTTATTTGTGCATACATTCTAGCAGAGTGATACAAGCATGCTAGATATGCATCTTTGCACCTTTTTGCATCTCCTGTATTTTGTACCTTTATTTGTGTGCTGAGATTCTTTTGTTTCTGCTTCACTGCTTTTTCATTAGTTATATTGAAGTCCCAAGTGCAGAGAAGTTTGCTAGCATTTCCAGAGTATGTCTGAGGATTAATGAAGTTCCTGCAGAAGGATTTTGCCATGCTGCAACAACAAAAAAAGAAATTGTGAGATGCATAATGGGGAAATAGATTGAGTTTTCACAGCACTGCAAGGGGGGGGGGGGGGGGGGGAAGGGGGAGCGGGGCGTTCAGTTTTTCCATCCCTTCCCTTGGCTAGCGGACCTATGTCAGAGCATCTCACATAAGAAGGCATAGAAAATAAATCTTAATGTAAGAGAGAACTCTCACACTTCTTTCTCCCAGTTGCTGCTGACAATCTTTACTTCATGGATATTAGAAGGTTATGTCAATACCATATGATATCAGCAGCAACAGATTACAAAAGGGAGATCATGCTGTCAGTTGCTTTGAGCTGGGATTCACCTGCATGGCCCTTACTATTCTGCAGTTATTCTTCATTCACCCAATCAACATTTGATGTATGAGACTGTCTTTTGAGCAGAATCTTCTGCTTAAACCTGAGACCTGGAAATAAGGACTTACAAAAATACACTCAGGCAATTATCACTGCCTGATATTTACATATTTTGGGCTAATATAAATGAAATAAGAATATATAATTAGCTTACCTGAACAACAAGATAAGCAAACAGATGACAAAATATATGCCAACAGTAAAAATATAGGCCAGCTGCATGTTATAAGATGCACCATTCTCCGTTTTACTGATTGTAGCATTGGTGTAAAAGCCATAGTAGAGTACAGTTTGTTGAAAATAACCCTGAAAATATATGGACATCATTCAGAATATTTGCAAATACCTGCATATACTGAGAAGTACCATCACCTGAAGAACAATTCAGATGTGGGAGCTGTCCCATTTCCTACTGTGAAATCAGGTGTGATTAAATTTGTGAAAATTGGACCCTGTTTTCATTCTATCAACTATAAACTTCCATATTTTAGAGAACTTTTAGAGGTATATAAATGACTTGCACCATTTGGGATGATTGTGAGCATTCAATATGTTTGCAGGATTTGCTCTTCTCTGAAAATTTCTGAAGAGGGAAAGCCTTAATCACTTATTTCTTTGGAACAATGCTCTGAACTGAAAAATTGTAACAACTGCAAAGGAACCAAGGAGGAAGCACGTGACATTCAATACATGAGTTACTACATCACAGCCGACCTCCTGCAATGATGGCTGTACTTTGCAAAATTAAACAACATTACTATAAAATACATCACTTTAAAACCCAATTCTAGAAAGAAAGGGTGGACTCCTTTCCTTTTGAAAAAGAGCAAGAACAGAATCTTGTTTATTAACCAGAGAAATCCTTCAACAACAATAAAATTGACATAATTTTTACAACTGTCAAAGACAGAAAAAAAGAGTAAGTCTTCTCAGATCAAGTAGTTGATGAATACTGCTGAACTTAGAGCAGTGCAAAATTTTTGTTTGTAAATATCCTGGGATTTTGTTCCCTGAATATAAAGATCTCCACATAGGGAAAAGATCTCCCTGTCTACAGGGTACACTAAAGTTGGTGGGTTGCCACACAGAGATCTGTGCACTCCTTGGAAGACTAAAGCTTTAGAAATAAGCAAAGCTCACAGGAACATATACTGAAATCTGCACTGTATTTTTAGAGGGAAATTAGCACGGGAAAAATGTTCTGCTGAAGACTATTATATCCACCTCCAGGAGGCTTGATTTCCACTCCTTTCTAGAGAACAATGAAAAAGTCTTGATATATTGCTGAACACAGCAATCATTTGCAGTAAGACACATTCATCAGAATGAATTCCACCCTGGGTTAATGTTTGTTGTAGTTTTTTTGTTGTTGTTGTTGTTTTTTGTTGTTGTTGTTGTTTTTTCCAAATGCATACTAACTATCATTTCTAGTCATATAAATATTTAACTCAATCTCTTAAGAAGAAATAATTGCTTCTTCACTTTGTCATGATTTTTTAAAGTAGATCTGTTGCAGAGAGTAATAACAAATCCATTGTTACATACTTACAGCTCCAGTGAGCAGCTCCAGACCCGTGAATGAAAGGTTATTTGGTTCTGCTGCAACAAACTGAGGGACTGTGATGAAACTGAAGTTTATGAGGAATGAGAAGATGTTGAAACTTAGCAGCCACTTCAAGAAAATAAAATACGAAAGAACGCTTGTTCCAAACTCGCCACCAATGATCTTCAGAGTCTTGTGCCATAACCACAGTTGGTGAAAATGTTCTGACAAGCTATTTCTAAATTGTCTAAAAGACTAAAGATATGAGAGAGATGAACCTCAGTAAGCAGTCTTACACGGGCCTCAAATTCACATAATACAACCTCACATTTTTACAGCTCCATTTTGATCATAAGAACATATTTCCCCCACTGCATGCACTGTAAGATGCTGAACTGGTGTTCCTAATGGCTACTATAATGCAAGTCATTACTAATGAACACGGCAGCAATGAATTGGTTCTTTCGTCAGTAAGAAAGCAAGCTGCCAAATACCTCTGGAGACGGTAATAGCACTGCAGCTGTAGTGGTTTACTTGATTGTAACTCACAGAAATGTCTGACACTTACCACTTCTGTTCTGCGCAGGCACTGTGTACAGCAGTCAAGCTGAGTACCGCGTCTCCCTGATTTTTCTGTGATTTCTTTAAGAACGTTATTCCTGAGGAAGAGCAGGGCAGAGGGTGACAAGCATTATAGTACAGGTTGTAATTAAAACTAGAAGCCAAAGAAGCTACTGCAAACACATGTGCTCATGAATGTGGAGACAGTTCTGATGGTTATTTTTGCATTAGCTGATACCATAGCTCTTGTCCATTACAAGCTGAGTTATGACAGCATATTCTAGCCCCTCCACTAACTCATTGCTGGAAATATATATATATATATTCACATATATTAAATAAATATATGTAACTTGACAAAATGATGGCTGAGATCATGTGGTCTGTTCTTCATTTGCAATGGCCAACACCCAAGTTCCCTTTGAATAATAATCACAAGTCTTCCTGCATGCTGAAAGGCATTGCCTTGCTGTTTCATTTTATATTACATAAGAGATTCTTCTCACTCACACAATGGACATTGAAACATCTTTACATTATTTTTCCTTGCAAGATGTTAACTTTTAAAAAGTGAACAAAAAAGTACTTTCAGCTCTTTCATACTCAAAGTGACAAACTCAAGCTGAGCCGATGGCAACCTATGCTTGATAACTAGATGTCAACATTATACTGCTTGTAAAGCTAAACAGATAAACTTCTATTTTTACCTGATTTCTCTCTTTTTTTTCATGGTCTCTGGCATTTTCTGGATTGCTTTAATCCTTTCATGGGTGGACATACTTGCAAGATTTTCAACTAACTTTTCTTCTGCACACACACAAAAAAAAAAAAAAAAATCCAAATTTTGGGATGATAAAACAGTAGTTTTTATCAAAAATCTGAAATTGATATATTAGTATTCCCCATTTTCACTGCCACTAACATATGACAGGTTCTGAGACTTAATGATACTGCTCAGAATATCCTTACCACCACCAGTACCCTAATACAGATGTATGGAAATAGCACTATACTGAATGTTAAAAAATAACTATCACTTGTCTACTGTTTGTTTAATATTAAATTGATTATTGAAGGTTTTCTTCCTAGAAGTCACCTCCTCTCTTTCAAAATCCTTCTACTGACTGAGAGATTGTTTCAGAATCACATTCAATCATGCTGACTATATCTATCAGCTTCCATTTCCCTGGGGCCAAATTGCAGCTGTTCTCAAGGTATTCAACCTGTATTCAAGGTATTCAATATGTTAAGCTTCTTTCATTCAATTATTCAAACTTTATTCCTTAAATGCATCTATCTTCCAGCTACGATGCCAATGAGTTTGGCCACAGCTTTCCTTACTTTGGCTCCCCAGTAAGCTAACGGCCAATCTGATCAATGTTACACCCCTCTTTTGAGCTCAACCCTCTAGTTTGGAAGGCCCCCACTGACTGAAGTGTCTGCTAGTTGATGCACAAGTTGCAGGCCCCCAACCATATTTACTGTTTAGGTCTAAAGGTGTCCTGATGTTACTGACATTTTTACCTTAAGCCAACTTCCATTGTAGCTACTAAAACAAATCAGAAAAAGAAAAGCAACTGTATCTTCTTGTGGAGGTACTTCTTGAACTTTCAGCACCTACACATTCAACCCCTAGTTGATTATGTTGGAAAGGCACACTCTCCTTCCTACCAGGTATTAAAAGCTGTGGAAAAAGTTATGTTTGGAAACGTCCTATCTCTATAGTCACTTACAGAGCAAGACAAAATACCAATAAAATTTGTTACACCTTAATACAAACAAGATTTTGCCAAATCAGATCTTAAATTAAAAATCATGTTCCTATGATAAAAAGAGGAAAAAACAGAAGAATTTCGCACAGAAAAAAAGGTTCTTTCAATGCATCTAGGTTACAATTGCAGAAAAGAACTCTTGGTTACATTCCAGAAGCAGCAAGCAGGAACCAAACTGACTGTAACAGTAAGATTACAGGATATGGGAAGAACAGTTCCTACCCAGAAAATGAACAATAAACTGCTATGCTAGGCTAAAAGGGAACTCAGGTTGTACTATTTCAGTCCACCTATATTTTAATGAACATAAATCTCCAATTACTGTTATAGTCCAGACAACAATTTTAGACAACAGAGAGACAATTTCACTAAAAACAGTCTCAAAAAATGCATCCTATCCTCCCCTTATTTCCTCCTCCAATTAATCTTTTCAGATAACTGTATAAGTTGGAGTTTGTTTTATTTTTTATGTTGACCCACTTACCATGAGTTTGAGTTAAAATGGGTAGGTATTACAGCTTTCATTCCTCAAGGAACAAAGGTCATCACTTTCAGAAAGATATTGAAAAATTCAGCTACAGTGATGTAGGATAGTAAAATAGAATGTGTGTGTTCTGATTCCTTTCCTTACGTGAAAACCTTCATACCGGAACAAGAAGACTTTTATAATTTTCATTATTTCATGGAGGGTGAGACTAATGTTCAGTATTCTGATTCACCACAACCCTTGTATCTTACCTTCCGATGCATTGGAAAAACTGGAAGCATAGGGGCCATCCAACGGATGGAAGGGAGAAGGTGGGCTGTATGCCCATTCTGGCTCAGGCTCAAAGGAATGATTATCTGTTGAAGGAAATCAGAATTATACAGAAAGTCGTGTGCTGCTATGAATTATTTACACAAAGGGAATATCAGGCCTTTTGACCAAATACAGTTTTACTACAAACATGGCAATATATCCTATTAAAAGAAAAATCTCCCTCTTTATTATGTATATCCTACTGTTCAATGAATCGTGCACTCCATAAAAGTCAGTATTTACCAATCTGTTACTACACTAGTTACTTGTTAATATATTATCAGAGCTCCTTTCTAGGGAAAAAACAAAACAAACAAACAAACAAACCACCGCCACCAAGTACAAATATATGCAGACAGTTGAGCGTTCTGGAGCTACAGGACTCCCTCAGGATAGCGTGAGCCATAATTTGTTTCAATGTTTATATAAATTGTTGATAGGAGAAATTACATACCATAGAATTTTCCATATGGACTTCTGCTTTGGACATCAGCTCTTGGAAAACTTTCTCTGTATTCGGAGCCATGTCTCACAGAGGCCATTGGTATGTCTGGAGAGTAATTCTCTCTTCTTCCATTGGGCTCTCCGTAGATACCATATGGTGAAGAATCATAGGGGTTTTGGTGAGGTAACAGATTCCTTTGAGATCTCCTGCTGTGTGAGCAATAAAAAGGAAAAACTTGAGTGCCAAAAAACCTTTCAATAGATATCCCTAAAAAATTGTTACCTATTATCATCAAATCTGAGTACAAACTCAGATACTAAAAGGTATTTTGTATTTAGAACTTCAACGTCATAACTCAGGTTTGGTCATCAACTGAATTAGAAAGACTAAAACTTTCTCCAGTTGAAGTTAGCATGGAGTCTGCCTAAACAGGAGTAAGTGCTTGGAAAACAAGGACATGCAAGATGATAACACACTGTGAAAATTACTGGAACTAAAAAATATCCATGACATCTATGCCATAAATCCTAAAATAAATTTAACTGATAAATTAGGAATATGTAAAAAGCAAGCAAGCCATTTCTCTTAAATGCCACCTTCCTGATGTCAGCTTTAAAAATTTGTGCCTGAGAATGCAAGAAAAAGGAAGGATTAAAAGAATTTCACAGATCAAAACTATGGAAAAAAGTTTTCCCTGCACAAAAATAATTGCATTTCTTATGGCACAGTCACAACAGCAGAATTAAATAAACTCACTTTCTATCAATTTCCAGTGTCTCTGAGAAGTGGTAGTCTGGATTTTCAAAAGATTCATTGTAATAATAAGACATGACAAGTCTGTGGTTTGAGGGAAGAAATCTTCCTTATTTTTGTCTCTGCTGCTTCAGTAATATGTTCATGACAAGATGGATTTCAGACCTAATTTCAAAACAGATGCATATACATATGAAATGGAAAGAAAGGAGGTTCATTTTAGCACAATAGTTAGATTATGTCACTCTTCTAACAAGTAACATGAAACAATATAAATGGGAAATGGTTCTAATTTTGTTTTCTGATTTTATTCTACTTACCATTGAGAAATTAGGGTCCATGAGAAGTTGCAGGTAAAATGAGAACTATTTTTCTATAGCTATCTCTACAAAAAAACTAAGGAACTTGAGCATGTTTCCCCAGCATTGACAGACAAGTAAGAACATGTTGAAAAATTAAGGAGAAAAATTCTCTTTCTTCTTCATACAGGAAAAGCCAGACACACGATTTTTTTTTCTGATCACTGTGGTATCAAAAACCAAAGAGCAGGTGAAGTCTGCCCACTTCCCTACTAGCAACAGCACCTCTAAGCCTTAGTTGTGAACACAGGACACATTGGATCAATGCTGTGTACAGAGCTGACATTGTTTAGAGAACCATTTGTAATGAGGGCTCTTCTAATGACTTAATGTATTGATCTTGTAAATAGTTTCACTCTTAGCTTGATTTCTTACAGAGTGTTCCAATTCCATTAAACAAACCAGACTTGGTCAGAGTTTAACTTTATTTACAAGAATGGGAGTATGCAGTTAAGTTGGCAAAAGGAGAACCTCATATTAAAATTAAAGACAGAATCTATATTAAACAAGCAATTCTTGAAATTATTCAGAAGTCACACTCAAAAAAATGAAGAAGCAGCAATTTTTAGCATTTCCTCTTAAAGGTGTCATGCCAAGTTTGATAGCTGGCAAGATATCCAACAACAGGGAAGAAAAATAAAATTAAACCAAAGGACAAGTCTGGCAAAATCTATCAGATGCCATGCTTTAATCTCAGCTCCACTCCTAGAAATACAGAGCTGAATCTAATTTAACATTACCCTTTCAACCAGCTTTTCTGTCTTCAGTGGTTCTCACTTCTAATTTTTAGTGCAGTAAAGAAAGTATCACATGAAGGAAAGTATCTTCCAAATGGATAATTGTAGTGTCTTTTTAAGGCTTTTGAAAGCTTGTCAAAACCCTAATTCTTAAATTACTATCGTGTCATTTATACACCTAAGGATTTTGGCAGATACTCTAAAATCATGCTGTGTGACATACATTTGTAAAACATTGTCCAGGTTTTGCATAATGACTTGCAAAGAGATTTGCCTTGTAAACATAGATAATTGATTCTTACATTTTAATTAGAAAATTGTCTACGCTTTCATTATATCATGATGCAGCATGTTTTAATGATGCCCACATCTTCAGCAAATATTCAGTTAAAAATAAATAAATAAATAAAAAAGCACACCAGGCAATTGGTATGTGCTCTATCACCCTTGGCTTCTGTAAATAATGGACTTTGATCCCTGCCAACAAGAAAATGTAAACACAGCCTTCCCTTTGTAAAACTTTTATTTTTCAGGCAAAAAACTACTGAGACAGGGTGAGATTCACATGTAATCAGACAAGGAATAAGCAGAGCCTCCTCCTCCTATCCCCAAAGAAAACCATCAATAGCTCCAGGAAATCTAAGGGTCTTACAAGAAAAGTCATGGCAAGTTTTAATCTCCTGAGAGCTAAGCTTCCTTTGACAGAAAACCACTTAGCCCCTGATGAGCTTTTGAGAACTAGCTTAAAATATATATTGAGTTTTATAAAAACTCTTCAGGAATTAGCATGTTCTGTCCTTACATCCCATCAAAAAGCATAGAAACACAATTTTTGAAAAAGATAATGATGGTCTTCTGCAAGAATTTGCCTGGAAAACTAAATTTCCCTCTTTAAGAATATTTTACATTTCAAACTGTAATGGAAAGCTAACTAAGAAAAGATGCTTTTCTGAGAGGAGGAAAATTCCCAGACAACTCTCTTTAAAGAGTGCCCCAAAATACACTGGTTTCCCAGGAAGCCAAACTCTCGGATTCAGCCATCCAGAAAGCTGGGAAGCCTGCCAGCAAGGCAGCTGGAGAGTTGAGTGCAGATCTAACCAGCTCGTCAACTTGTCTGATCTTCATTCAAATTGTAGAGAGATCAACCATGCTGATAGGAAAAAAAAGATAGAAAAACATAGGTTCTATAGAACCAGCACTACCCAGAAGTGCTCTGTTCTGGTAGTAAGCATCACGCACCTACACCAACCAGCCCACTAAAGTGTACCCAACCAGAGGAAACAGATTAGCATGACTAAAAAATACATCCATTATTTCTTTCTCTTACTTCATTTGAAGACCTCTAGACTTTAGGCTTGCAAAAACACCCAAATAAGCCCAAGACAGACAGTCCATGGGCTCCATCATTATCTACTTTTTTTCCTTTGAGTTGAAAGACACACTTTATGCCAAGATTTCTGCAAAAATCCACAGAGACATTTACAGTCTAAGAAGGAATCCAGCACATAAAACAACAGTTTTTTCCATGCTCCTGAAACTTAGAGGATTTTAAATAAATTCCCCATGTATGCTGAGACATATTCAAATTTTTGCAGTTTGCTCCTGCAAAAACTAGAGATTTTTTTCTCTTACTAGCTGAAAATATTAGATCCTAAATCTTGAATGGAATTTGGAGCTAGCTAGAACACACATAACCCACGTTTTTTTGTCTGAGGCTGTACTTACCCAAAGATTATTGTGATATCTGGTGCACACAGTGCTGCAGAGTGGGTTGGAGGTGTGTATGTGCACGTGTGCTAAGGGTGTACAAGTGGCATGCCAGGGTTACACAGGTAGCGCAGATAGGGTGTACACGCAGCACACCAATCCACCCTCTTCCTCCATCCCACGCCCCAAAACCATGAGAAACTTTTCCTATCAAATCAGGTACATACATTATTGGTTTGGTTTGTGGTTTCATGCACTGGCAGTTTATAAATTTCTGATCAGGTATAGTTTCTTGGAAAGAACCAGAAGCACGTAATACTGAAACTAAAACATCTCCTTCTTCTCTTTGACCTATGACTGGATCCAGTAAATCATAGCTCCAGGAACAGCTATGAAGTTTAGACTTGGCTTCCCCTTGAAAACAATATTTTCCAGAAGAAAAATATAAATAAAATAGCTGAAGAACAGAGGTTATTTATCAAGGAAAGAAAGCAGAAGTTTGACAAATGCTTTGCAGGGTGGCATCTACTTTTTTGGATGACATTTTGTATTTTGGCAAACAACTAGACAAATCTTGTGCTCTCCCTCTGGAGAACAGAACGGTTTAAGGTTAGTGGGCTTAAGAATCATAGATATGTAAGTAAGGTACAGCATAGGTGGAGAAATGGTGCTCAAATCATTCAACACACTCTAATGACAGAGAACAGGAAACTCCAAGCAGTTCAAACTTGCGCTTCTGAATTGATTCCCAGAAAAAAATAACTGCTTTCACGTCACAAACCAAAAGCCATGACAAAATATTCCGGGTTACTTTCACCTATTCCTGTTTGGGTAATTCACTGCTATAGGCACTAATCCTCTTTTAAAATATTAATCAAAGAAACATGGCTGTCTCGCTAAACTACACTTTGTCTTGGTATCAAGTTTCAGGAAAGCCATCTACACCTTCAAGTCATTTACCTGTAATCTCTCAGTAACAAGGATTACATAAAAGTAAATTCTGCTTGTGCAAATCTTGTAGACAAACGCAAACGGTAAATTGCAGAACTACATCATAGTTTACCTAACAGTGATGAATGAAGGGAATAGAAATCATGGAAAAAATGATTCATATGGTGGAATGCGTTCCTTTAGCATAAAGATCTTTTAACTTTGTAGGCTAGGACTGAACAGTACTTCACCATTATATATGTTATTTTTATTCACGAACCCCTCTCCTGTCTAACACATTCCACACAGCTTCAAACTGAATATCAGATTGATTTCTGGAAGTGAAAAGTTAGTTTGAGAGTCAGACTGGAGTTAAAACTAGATTACATGTTGCATCAGTAACAAAGGTCTGGTGCTAACCACTACTCTTCCACTGTCTCTACTGCAACTGTTTCAACACAGCTGCAACCAACTAGGAAGTCTCAGAAATCTAAAGAGCCTGTGAGCTAAACAAGCACTCCATTTGAGAAAAACGGATCTTAAATCGACCTATTAGCCATGAAATAAGTGTGAATTATACAGGGAAGTGAAGGTTAGCTTTTATGAAAATTGCCAAAGTACCTGGTCTGCACTGACAAGTGCCACCTCTAACTGGCTTTCTACTGTGCTTTTATTGTTGTCACAACAGATAATAACAGAGCTTTATTATGGTAGACCTTTGGTCAATTTCAGTAATGCAAACCATGCCTCAGCTACAAAAGATTTCCCAGTGAAAGAGATGTGTTCACAGCAAAGACTCACTTGTTTACCACTGCAGAGTCAAATTACAGGTAAGAAAAATGGGAAAGGAAGGGTGACAGCATCACCACTACTGTCACAATGCTGTTGCCTCTCCCAACACCTTGTTGAACCTCGAGCTCACAAAGGAAGGTATTTCCTAGTCCTACAGTTCAAAACTCCCAACAAGTATACAGATCCCATTCTCTCTGTCCTCCCCCATGTCTTCTTGATGTGAGAGAGCAGGGTGCAGAGTGGCTGGGCAGGCTGGTAGGAGCAGGCAGAACAGTGTGTATCTGACACAGGGACATCCTACTGCTGGACTATCTCTGCTGTCAGCTGGCTGTTCCCAGTGTTTCCAGCTACTGCTTCAGCCTGATGAACTTAGCTTCTTATCTGCTGTATATCCATTTTTTTACCTGCTCACTGGTTTGCCTTGTCCTTTCCATTTAGTAGTCTTGTAATTTCCTCCTACCCCATCATATAGTAACACTACAATGTTTTCATCCTGATCAATTTGTTTGGAAGCTAATCTAATTCTATCATCTGTGGTTGCTTAGATAAGGCTTTTGGAGAAGGACTGACAGCTACTTAATGTTTGCAGGGTCTCAAGACGGATTCTACAGCTCCATCTGAGTTTAGATGCCTTTATAATAAACATGATCCTGAAATATTAAAAAAATGGTTACAGCATATAGTTTAATTTCTGTGTCCAGTTAAGTGTCTTGAGAACTTGGCACACACTTCAAAATTTTTACTTAATGGAAATGGATTAAACCTCTGATACTTCATAGTACTCTCCCTGATCTAGCACACAAATACCTGCTCTTCCACCTAAAAGGGCTCACACAAGCACAACTGTTATGGACTGAAGTACATACAGTGATGATTTTTTATTATCTTATTGTATTATCTAACCCTCTTCCCAGAGATCCTTTTGACAGCAAATCTCTTGTGCTTTGATGCTTTGTTGCTTTTATTTTCTTACCTCAAGTAGCCAACTTAATCCATTGGGAAAACTTAAGTGTTGGGTGAAGAGGAGAAATCAGGAATATACCTAACTACTAAAATTAGAATAGGGAACTAAAGAGTAAAAACAGTCTACCTGTCAGAGAGAGGAAAGATTAGCAAGAATGAGAAACTGTGAACAGAACTCCGCATTATTTTTTGTGACTCTTGAAAAACTTTACCTAGCTCATGGTCTGATCATTATCATGAAAAGAAAAAAAAAAAAAAAAGGCTAAGGCAAGCATCACTTCATACCTGTGCAAGTCAGTCTTGTGACTAAATTTCCAAACTGCAAACTATCAACTTATTTGCATATGAGGACTAAATCTTGCTTTGCAAAACAAGTTTGTTAAGTCTGTCTACTAACCAACACTACCAGCTACTCAGATCTGAAGGAAATGTCTAGTTACAAAAAAAAAAAAAAAAAAAAAAAGTAGTTTTCAAGATCACTTGTTTGGAACTGACTTTACTGCTTACCGTAGAAAGACAACCTATCACACCAGGTCTATTAGAGGCAGAAGATACTGATTACAAAAACAGTTTCCATGTTTTGCTTTGTTTATTCTGGACGTGCAATGGACACCTATTCAGTTTAAATGCAACCTTCAAATTATACTTTAATGAGAAGTATCAGTTACAGGAGTCTTCTTCACAAGTTTAATTGGAAAACCTCATGAAAACTACACATACAGTCATTTTAAGTCAAAACAAGGTTTTGAAGACACACAGTTTTGTTGATCCGAAGAAACGCCATTGTTCTGTTTGTAATTTTTAGCTTAACTTCCTGTTAGGATATTGTCATCTCATCCTATTTGCTCAGCTAGCACTTATGATGACCCTGAGGGGAAACAAAAGCTATTCACCATATTCTAGCAAGTCAGTTAAGCTAGAAAATGTCTGGGAAGAACCAGTGAGCAGAGCAGAGAGTCAGTTCCATCACGGCTTTCTCCTAGCTCTTCAAAATCCTTATATGCAGTTTTCAAATCTCTGGACAACTAATTTTGTATAAACTACTTTTTTTTCTTTTTTCAGACAAAGCAAAGCTAAAGTAGAATACAGTGTAACGTTAGCATGTTAGGGCTCTACTCCTCAGTGAATGTACAGAACCTATGGACTATACAAGTCAGAGAGTCTTTTTCACAAATTTATGAACAGGGACATCTCCACAAAGTGCTAGTGCCTGTTATGTCAGCCCATAGAGCAACACCGCAACACCTCACCACTTTCATGGCAAGAAAAAGAGACCTCCCAGCATATGTGTCCCACAAGTTTACTCTGGAAAAAAAAAAGAAAAGAAGAGGTGAGAATATGAAGGAGAAAAAAGAATAAAGGAAAATAATTGATTGCTTTGCGCTAGCCCAGAACAGGATGCAATTTCCATTACATTGCTTAGTACGGGAAGTCTGCTGCCATCTTTGTCCTGTGTCGGGCTGTTTTACATGGGCAGGGACTGACACAGCACCCACACCTGAGCCATCATTCTCGAGCACAGCTTCAGTTATACACTGGTTGCTTCTACTACATGGAAAAGGATCAGGCCACTGGGTCTCTGAAGAGACTGTGGTGACACAAGGTCAGTGGAAGCAGAAGTTAGCACAGCCTCAACCCAGTACCACTGACTCCTTGCAATTTGCTTAACAAATACTGTTTCGAGGGACAGAGGTTTAGCAATGAATCTTGGATGTAAAGATCGGGCTTTGGATGTAGTCTTCTGCATGAAAGAATTTACCTTTTGTAGGTTTGGGATAAAGGGAGAAAAAAAAAAGTAATGCTGGGACTGAAGGAAAAGAGAGATGTTTAAGTAGTAAGCCTGTGTGTTTTGAGGGTGTTACAGAATGCTAAACCACAAAGAACATGATTTCTTAAATGGGAGATTTCCCTGCCTCTTTAACAACAACAAAACCAAAACCAAACCAAACAAAAAAAGACTTCCCTTTACCTTCTACAATTTACAAAAGTCGCAACCTGCTCTTTAGAAAATGCAGCCTCCAAATCACAAGCTGCACCAAGGAAGAGCAGCTTATGTCACACTGCAAGCTGGTGATCGCAGCACGGCTGGTGCAGCCCCTCACAGACTGGAACATGGCACTCCCCATCACGCTGAACACATCAGGGAAGGCTGAAAATTGCAGTGGCAATCCCCTGTGGGATCAACCCTTCCAGCTGAAGCCAGCAGAAGTTCTTAAATGACAAACGGGGAGCTGAAGCTGCGAGGTGCCATGTAACTGGGCTGCTACCAAGGTGAGGACACCGCTCCAGGTGACCTCTCACCTCCCACCTTGCAGAAGCCAGGCACATCCCCGAGCACACATGCAGCCCAGCCTTCAGACTTATATCCCTCTACATTAACAGCGAGCTTAGAAAACTGCAGCCAGCTCTCTGGCCGTTCAGGTGACTCCTCCAGCCCAAGGTGCAGAAAGAAACCACCGCCCAGCCCCAGCATGGGAGAGCAGCTGCAAGGCTCTGAGGGTCTCCCGGGGGCTCCCCAGGCTGCCCCCACCGAAACCCCAGTGCAGCGTGGACCCCTCACCTGCTGCTGGCCACCCGACGTCCCGCAGCAGGCACGTCCTGCACCCTGCCGGCTCCTCCCGCAGCCCCGGACTGTCTCCAGTGAAGTCCTGCTTCTGAAGATTACAGAGAGGGAAAGAGCAAAACGATTTTTTTTTGTTTGTTTTTTTTTTTGTTTTACCTGGCGCAGAACACGTCACTTGATTTCTAGCTGATCTCCCAGGCACTTGCCTTCCCTCCAGGAATTAACGCGTGCCTTGCTGTTGGCTCGGATCACAATAGCAACACAGCAAAGGGACAGAAAGTAATTAGTTTCAGATGCATGATGTGTTTACATTGATTGTTGGATTAATCATTTGTAGAGCAGAGAAAGAAAAATCTTGACCTTGCATCTTTACTTGTTTGCAGAAAGGCTCATCTAGTGGTAAAAAAAAAAAAAAAAAAAAGAGTTCACACTAAAGTACTTAGCAGCTTTGGGGTGGGGGATTTCATACCAGCCCTAGGTTGCTGAATTAAGTATGGAACATACAGAATTTCTTCACCTTTAGCATGACACATATCTCTCTGGTATTTTGTTTCTTTGTTTGTTTGACTAAAGACGCCCTTACCAGCCACTGGGGAATCAGTAACAAACCAATTTGCTTCGTGTTCAGAAGCTGCGCTGTTGTAATGCCTGAGGATCACTTTTACCAAATGGATGGTGCTTTTCCAGCTCCTAAACTGGGTAAAACATGTCTATCCTGTACCAGGTACATTCAGCATAGAGTTACGTGAAGTTTCCTGGTCCTACTTTATGTTTTGCCCAAAGCAACATTCCTGACGTGACTGCAGAGGACTTATCTGTAGATCTGTACTGATCCAGGAGCTGCCTGCGTGTGGCAGGGACCACAGAGAAAACACAGAGTCGTTGAACACAAGAAGCCCCAGAATTAAACAATCACTAAGAACTTTTGCGAACCTTTAGTAGCCATTTTAAGCTGTGGCATTATGAAGAGGAATATGAAAGAAAAAACGTCCTGGAAACATGCTGTTGCTAAATGAGATATAATCAGCAATTATATTTCCTTTCTGCTTTTTATTCTTAGGGGTAAGAAAAGGAACAAAACCAAATAGCAATATTGAAAATATTAGTTATATTGTAGACTGATATACCAGCGTGAAAACATGAATATCTACAAAATGTTTTTCTGAAAAGTAGTTCAGTGCAATAAGGAAGTCACTGTGCTTTAATTACATCTCAGTATTCTCTGTATCTTTTTTCCTCTGCAAGTAATGCATCAACTTATTAATCATAAACATGTACACCTAAATTACTTTGAGTACATTTAGATGTCAGCTTACAGTTTTATCATTAACGTTTTATGGTTTTATTATGAAAAATGATGTAGCCATATAGATTCCTCTTGCTAATAAATCAATTTGAAGATCACGTACCTGACGTGATGACGCATAGGTGAGAGAAGTTAAAAAAAATCTCCATATTTATGTCTGATTCATCATCCTGAAACCTACTGATGATTCTTTTTAATGGTGACTGCAGGAAGTGGATGAGGAATATTCAGAAAACCTAGTTATCTGTTTAACTACTGTGGAAACTACTGTAGGTTTCATTTTACTTAACGCTTTTCCTCACATACCCAGTATTTTCACACCGAAGGTAATAATTCCTCCAAACAAGGCAGGGAGTTCAGGCGTATGATCTGACAGGACTTGACCAAATATCAATTTTCAAGGAGTTTTTACTGCACCTCGCTCTGTCAGGTACCAGGAACAGAAGACATGTAAACAAAACCCACCTTCAAGCCAATGTGCCTCAGCCTTGCCCTCACGCATAGGGTATTTGGGCCTCACTTCACTCCAAAAAAAAAAAGGTTTTTATTAGTGTCTGTATGCTGTGTGTTTCTTCATGTGATTTTTAAAGTAAGCCTTGGGTACGAGGAATGAAAATAATGCCCCAAAGTCTGAAATCCTTCTTTTCAACGTCCAAAGTGGTGCCGAGGAGGGAGGTAAGCCCCTTACCACAGCCACGGTGCCGAGTCCCCTCTCCTCAGCCGCTCTCCTCACACCGCGGGGCTCCGCCGGGCAGGGACGTGAGGAGAAGCCCCCCGCCGCTACCACCCCCTACCCTCAGCCGGGGACAGGTCCCTGGGGACCGGGACAGGGATGGGGACAGGGACATGAACGACCCCAACCTCAGCTCCCTGGCCCCCGCAGCCCAGCCTGAGGGCGCCCCCTTCGGGCGAGGCGCCCCAAGGAGGCGGCCCGGAGCGGGGAGCTTCGCCCCCGCCCCGCCAGCGGCTTCGGCCCCGCGGCAGCCTTCACCTCACGACTCTGCAGCGCCCGGAAACGGCAGCGCCGGGCTGGGGCGGCCCCGGGAAGGCAATGAGCGGGTTCGGGGCCGCCGGGGAGCTGCCGGGCTGGGGGCCGGACGGCCCCAGCGGCCGAGGCGGTGAGGGAGCGGGGACGGGACGGGCGGGCACCGCGCGTGGCCGGGACGGGTGAGGGCTGCGTGGGGACGGAGCGGCGGCGGGCGCCCGCGGTGAGGGAGCGAAGAGCTGAGGGAGCGGGGTGAGAGAGCGGCGCTGTCCCCGTCCCCCTCAGCGCCCCGGGGTGCCGGCGGCTGTAACACGGCTGCCCACCCGGCATGCCGGCCGGGTGCCATGTTTTGAGCGAGATCTGCTCCTCACGGCCGTGCTTCCTCCGTCCCGCAGAGGTGTTTTTCCCCGAGGAGGCGCACGCCGCGGCACCTGCGGATTTCCTGCAGGAGCTGCCCAGCTACCGCTCCGTGCTGAGGCGCCGGGCCGTCCCCGGGGGCGGCCAGGACCCGCAGGGCTCGGTGGGGCCCCGAGCTGGAGAGGCCCGGGGGCCGCAGCCCGAGGGAGCCGAGCTGGCCGCTCGCCCCGTGAGGGAGCACGCCTTGAGCATCGCGGAGAAGAGGAGGTTAAGGTTAGTCTTCAGGCGTTTTTTGACTTTTTAAAAAGGTATACGCTATTAAATATATATAATATACGTATGATGGGAGGCTGAAATAGAATGGGGTTTGGTTGGCCTGAGGGGTATGGCTTTGAAAAGAAGCCCCCCAGGCTCTTTCCTCACAAGCCAGGGCTCCCTGTCACATCCTCACCTGCAGAGGTGTGACTGGGGACTCTTGGCTGGCATTAAGGAGCATTTGACCTGCTGAGCTGGAAAAAAACAGTCAGAACTGCGAACTACCTGCTGCAGATAAACATGTTTCTGCCTTCTGAGATGATTCACTTCCTTCTGTTGTCTTGGGGTTTTGCCCTTTGTCTTGGGGTCATCAGTCAGTAGGATTAGCCCCCTTCCCTTTCTGCTCTGCCTGCTGCTGTTCCTCAGTCCTGTTGGCAGTTTTCTCATATACACTGTGTTTTCCCTGATGTGTCTCACGCTGCCGGGAAAGAGCTTTTTTTTTTTTTTTTTTTTTTTTTTTTTTTTTCCCCTCACCCCTTCTTAAATTGTTCTCTGCAGTGAGCATTTCCTGTCCTCTGGCGGTAACCCTCAGCCAGGAGTTGTGTGCTTTGCCCCACCTGCGTCTCTGCTCGTAACCTGTCTGTTGTCTCTTGTCCCGCCGCTAGCCTGAAAGCTCTTCTGGGGAGAAAGTCCATTACTTGCTTTTACAACATTACTGTCTAGGCACATTTGGACCTTTAGATAGGTGCTTCGTAGTTGTGGTCATGAGCTAGGGGAGAGGTGAAAGTACAAACAGATGCACCACAGAGAACTATTACTTGCAACAGCAGCTGGAAATGGGACCAGGTAGGGGTGGCTGGACCTTGGTAACAACGCTTGCAGCCTGCCTCTGGAGTAAAGCTTAACCCTGCAGATGGAACACAAGGAGTTGCAGAAGATCTAGATCATGGTAAAGGAACGTTCTCCATACGCCAAATTTTATTTGAAGTTGAGTGTATAAAGCTTGATTCCTCAATAAAAAGGAACTGCAGTTCTGCGGCCATGGTGCTTGTTAGGAATGGAGTTGGGATGTCCTGAGCTTGTTTACAAGTTTCTAACACCATGGGATTCTGGTGGGGCTCCCTGGCTCCTCCGCAGATCAGTAATTGTGTGTGTATTGTGCAGCAGCTGCCAACACAAAATGCTTGATATAATAAATGCTGAATACTCAATGTCTGGAATGAATATGCAGCCCACGCCTGCATTGAAAATGCAAAGCAAACACAAGCCAGATAGTTCTGTGAAGTGTTTGTTTAAAACATTGCATGCTGTAGCCTGTAGTTCCCATACAATGAAACCTTTTGTGAGTATTTACACTTAAAAATGAGATCATCTGCTGCTTGTTTGATTGCTGCAAGCAGGGTTTAATCAGGTTTCCTATCCAAATCCTAATTTCACGTTCAGCTGAGTGGAATGAAATTAATATCACCTTAAGTTATGGAAACCACGTCAACATACAGCACATGTGGCAGTAGCTGTGGTCCTGACACAGTACGCTGTTGTTCAGTGAGTCACTTATGCATATAAATAGGGTTGTGTACAAAATATGAAAAAATCAGAGCCTTTGTCTTCTGTTCTAGTGCTCCTTCCTCATAGGTACTTAACTGCTGCCCTTCTTCAGGGGTGTCAGACTTTGGAACAGCATTTGCTGCAAACAAGTCAGTTTTCAAGCTATGTTTCTGGGGGGTTGTCTGTTTGTAAGGTTTCTTAAAATAAAGAACAAAAACACTGAGCCACTCAGAATTTTCCTCAATGCTGTTGCTGGCTATCTAGCAGTTTTTAAAATGAAAATGTATACGCAGAATGTATAAAAATCCATGAGGAATTATTGAAAAATCACCAAAAATTGTAGACAATTTGTGGTCATCTTTGACATTTGTTTGCAGCTTATTCTTAGAATGGTTTACACCCGTACATATTTGGCAAAGACTTAATTTCTCAAAGTCATTGAGTTAGCAGTTTACAGTGAATTTTACAAAAACTGAATCAGAAAAGTTAATAATTTTTAAAACATTTGTTTTACATTATGCCCTGAAGTGTGTAAAAGTTAAAATGATACAATCCAAATGGAATATTTAAACCTATTCATAGCCCTAGATAAGTTTTTTTAAAACTTTTTTTTTTCCACAACATGCTTTGACCTTCATTCTGATTTTGAAATCTGTTGATTTCTTGATTTTCTAACAAAAAGATTAATTTTCTATTTTGAACAGCTGCATTTATAACATGAAAAGAGGGAAGGTCAATAATTTATAGAGATAAAAAAAAATTAAGAGCAACTTAGTAAAGATATCTTGGTTAGTTTTCAAGAATTTTCTCTTCCTTTTCCAGCCATTTGTGAATATGAAATTGTTGACGTTGACTTCTCAAAGATCCTGCCAGGAAGTACAGTTACGTGTTTTTTCTGTGTTGTCCTATTGTCAAGTTGATTATTTTTTTCTAGGAGAGACAAGTGTTTTCTATGAGAGGGCTTGCTATATTTGAATTAACCTGATAACACAGTTAAGAAGAGGAACAAGTGGGGGCAGCTAGCGTACGTTACTCCAGCTGCTAGCACTATGATATCCCTCTGAAGGCTCCAAGCAGGCTCCACTGCACTAGGTCCTGTTACATGCAATGAAAAAGTATTTCTTGTGCTCAGTAATCGTATTTCTTGTTCCTTAGGGATTATCAGCAGGCTGACATAAAATATTTATCTGGATGGAATCAGTGGAAAAGAACTAGTAGTAAATCATGGAAAAAAGTCCTCAAGGATATCAAGGAATCATTATCTTACTTGCAGCTTTGGCGGCATGATATTCACAGCATAGAAGGTATTCACATTCTTTTGGTTTCTCCTCTTTCAACTTGCTCTTTTATTAGCGGTTATACATGTCAGATGTACCTGTATGGGTTAAACAGTTACCTGCTTCCCTTATTACTGGTGATGAGAAAGTGTAAACTGTATAAAATGGGGTAGATAGAAATATAATGGTGAAAGCAATTAAAAAGTCACATTGCCTTTTCTATTTCTAAAAGCCCACAGTGCTTAAAACTGGCTTTAGTAATGTTTCTTTACTACTGTTATATTATTATTATTATTATTATTGTTAGTGTAACTAAAATTCTAATCTGTTTGTACTTTTTCAGTGATCTTTATCATCTTAATTAGTGATACACATGCTTCTTTTATTCCCAGGGAAATTTGGTACTGGCATCCAGTCCTACTTCTCCTTTCTCCGTTTTCTGGTCCTGCTGAATTTTTTAATATTTATCCTGATGTTTGGTTTTGTTACCCTTCCCACTGTCATCTCTAAATATGGATTTTTCAACAGTAGCTTTGCTAAAATTTCTCCAAAGAGCACAGGTAAACATCTTCTCTATGCACTGCTGTTTGTAAGATTGCCCTATTCCTTTAGCTTTTCCCTCACCCACCAGGAGAAATATTGTGTTGTTTTTGTTTGTTTGTTTCCTGTAAGAACATGTCATACTTGAATTAACTTGGTCTTGCAGTTTAGCGGGCGTTACTATTAGAGTGACTTTTCCTGCCTTTCTTTTAACAGAGTCTTACTGCACAGTTTATACACCTAGCAGTAATAAGGGACTTGTTTACTTCTATACTTACCTCAAAGATTTGCTCACTGGAACTGTAAGTAATTTCTTTTTTTTTTTCTTAAGTTTCACATAACATGTAAAGCACAAAAATATTTTACTTAGGGAATGGTGCTTTGATAATTTTGAAAAATGTTAAGGCATAAGCATCACTGGGTAAAATTAGCATTTATTTACCTTAGCTGCGAGAAGGGCATTTTTAAATAGATTTTTACTGAGTGTCAAGCTTCACTGCACGCTGCAGCCTGTGCCTCTCTTCCCCAGCTGTTAAATGTTACATGATCTAGAGCATGCCTCCTTTTGTGCTTTCTGTAGCTTGTTAGTGCCCTGTCACAGTGCTGTTTGATTGGAGAGGGGAGGGATTTTAAGTATGTAACATCCACATGACAGTTATAGGCATATCAGTATTTAGAAGCTACAAACTGGTGTAGCTTGTTTGTGGCCCCAACAGAAATTTTAAATTTACAACATGCTTGGTTCAAACCAGGTTGGATTGAGCTGAGCAGTTGTTGCTACTGTTACATATTCTTTTTTAACAGCGTTCTTTGCATTTTCTCACAGGGATTCCTGGAAACAACAAGTTTGTTTTATGGCTATTACACAATAGATGCTGCGTTGCTCAGTATCATGAGATACAACTTACCACTAGCATACCTGCTGACTACATTTGCCTACCTTGCACTAAGTCTTGTCTGGATAATAAAAAGGTGAAGACGTTGGTATACTTAATTTACTGCTATGTGTTGCACAATTTACGTTGCGTTCTTGCTTGTAGGGAACACTGAATTACAGAACAGTTTTATATGGAACTGGAGAATCTTTTGAGGTTGCAACACCACAGTAGCCTTTGTCTGTTTTTTGGGGAGCTGAAATGGGGGGTAAGGGAGAACACAACTCCAACAAGATTTTATATATCTAAAAAGAGAAAGTATGACTGTGGTTAAACGGCACAGTGAATTAACCTGCATTGGCCTCAGTTGACTTTGTTTGCTGCAGAACCACATGCTGAAATTTTCTAAGAAACTCAATGATACAATACAAATGTGCCTGGTTGTTCTTAGGGAATCATTTAGTCTTTCAGCTAGGTTGCTTGAGCTGTAGGGTTTTTGTGTTTTGGGTTATTTTTGTTACCTGTGACTAAAACATGTCTTTAATGAATGAAGTAAAGTTCTGTTTTTCTTTAGGTCTGTGTCAGGATTTAAGCAGAGTTTGGTGCATGATGAAGATCAGTTTCAGAGCTACTGTAATAAAGTCTTTGCAGGCTGGGACTTCTGCATTACAGATCTGAACGCAGCACGGCTAAAACATCGCAGTTTGCAGTATGAGCTCCAGGTGAGAATCTACTGTATTTTTCCACAATTACTGTTTAATATAACTTGGATGAATAAAAAGAGAGGTGTGTAATTGTGCAGGTAATGGAATAAGGATAAGAAGGATTTAAGTAGTTTACACTGGGAACCAGGGAACCATGTCCTCTTGCATGCTTTCTAGGTAGCTAGAAATGTGGTATAATATGACAAGAGTTAGTACTGAGGTTGAAGGCCCTTCCCCCCATTCACTGGGGACTGAAGCCAAACCTGTTTGCTGTTTATCTGCCTCTTCCTCACACTCCAACCATGCTTCCTGTGTTAGTTTCTACATAATGAAACAGGAAAAGCTATTCTAGTCATGGGCAAAAAAAAACCTTGTACTGTTGGGAGTCAGTTTGAATATGCTGGATTGTAAGTCTGCAATGTGGCAGGCAGTTCTTAGGAGAAGAATAACATTCAGAAGGTACAATTCACAAATTCAGTGCATTGTTGTCATAAGAAGATGCTAAAATATTTTCACTAGTTGTCTTTGACACACATGCACATTCAAAACACTGAGAGAGCTAATAAATTTCCCAAATATCTTTAGAAAGCTCTGAAAGGCTTTTGTGGTGAAACTAGTTACCTTTTTTTTTCTTTCCTATATGTACACTGGAAGCGGAGGTTTGTGTAGTGAAACAGTGACCTCTAAAAAAATATTTCCACCTCAAGCCACAAAGCTATAATTATTGATTTCATAAATTACAGTGAGTTGCTTTCTGCTCCAGTAAAGTTCAGTTGCCATCTTCAGGGTTTTGTTTTTGTTTTTTTAAATCTTCCAGCCAGAGCCACACAGGCTCTTACTGCATTTTTGCCTCAAAAACTCATATCTTAAAAAAACAACCAAACACCTCCAACAAAAACAAAACCAAAAAAAAAGCTTGTCCCTTTTGTTTGAAGGAAATGTTTGAAGTTCTGTTTCTTTAAGTTTTTGTTTTGTTTGAAGTACTGTTTGAAGGAAAAGAGTCCTCAGAAAATACCTGGATAATTTGTTTTTGTCCAGGTTATGTTGCCTTCACAGGCAGTACTCTATTTTCACATGAGTTACGATGAAACATACAAAGTTTACATGACTAGCTTCTGGAGGCTGGGCTTGTTTTTCTCTGTGTCAGCTTCCACTTGTCCTTCACAGGGTAGAACAAGTTTTGAGCCGTAACTTACGTTATGGAGATGAGAGGGCCAGCCTGTTTCAGAGTTTAGTACCAAGCTATCTGAGACCAGTGTCTCACAATAGACAAGTTGTCTTTCTCAGGAAGATGTTACTAATACAATAGATATAATAGGATTACAAGATGCTTGTCTTTGGCTACAGGACCCCCAGACTGAGCAGACAAACCACGCTGGGCTCCCACAAGGAGATCCCATTCCTGCGTGGACATGTTTGTGGTAATGAATAGGCACTCTCAGTTCAGTCCATCTGGACAGGCTGTGGAGTGACCCTCCTAGAACAGGCTATAGATTTGCATATCACAGAGGCAGAACATCCCAGAGGTAGAAGATATGGTGTCAAAAGTTACATGCTGCATCAAAAAATGACACATTATTTTTCTTTTGTTTGTAGACAGACTTGGAGGAAGAAAGAATTAAACGAAAAATAGCTGACAGAACAATGAAAGAAAAGCTACGCATCTACTCTCTGAGAATATTTCTAAATATAATTGTTCTTGCAGTTTTATCGGGATGTTTTTACTCTATTTATAGAGCAACTGTCTTCTCTCAAGAAAACTCCAATGTAAGTATCAGACGTGACCTTAGGACAGATTCAATTGAGTTTAGTGATTAGAGCAAGGGGAAGTGTTGTGAAAGAGTCAAGTATCTTAATATAGCACCTTTCATGTAATGGATCTGAAAGCACTTGCTTTCTAAAAGGCCTATACTTACTAGTAGCAGAGAGTGAGAAGGATCAAGAAGCATGTGCAAGAAAAAACACAATGATGCCTTCCTTTGATACAAAGGCTTCTGTCTGGAGTGCCTTGGAGCAGCTGAAAAGAAAAGCAGCTCTCACTTTCCTTGCCATGTAACTGTTCTCACATCTGTGATCTGCTATACAACTGCTTGAGTGTCTGGGCAGTTAGCTGACTCAGGGAACTTGGTCAAAACAAACTTCATTTTGGTCAGTTTCTTGATCTGGTTCACTGTTCAGCTGCAAAAACAAACACTAAGGGAAAGGGAGAGCAAAGATTATGATCTGTATTGTGGCTTGAGTTACAGCTGTGTGGTGAGACAGGAAGTCTTGGAGCAGGGAGCACTTTGCAGAAGAAAAGTTTCTTGCATCAGTAGTGTAAAGAATACAGTTGATAGCATGTTCACCCCTGGCAGGACAAACAGATGGGAAGAGTGATTCAGAAGCAGAACAGCATGAGCAACCAGCAGTTTAACAGTTTCACAACAGTAATTGAGTTCTCTGTAGGACCCCAGGGTTAAAGTATCCTAATAGAAATGGACCTTTATGTATAAGGGTTGGTATCTTGACTTCCTCTATATTATTAGGTAGAGGAGCTTGTTAAAATGACGGGAAAGTTGGGGAACTGCTTGGCACCTGTAAGAATAACTTGAAAAGTGTTGACATTTTGGCATAGGTCTAAAAGCTATTAGATTTAGTGCTAGGCTAGGCAACATGGCCAGATGCAAGCCTTGGTGAAAACAGCCTCTTCCAACAGAAGCTTTGGGGAAGCACTAAAATATTCATAGCAGAAGGAAGGGAGAAGAAAGCAATGGTGCATAGCAGCAAACTGCAGAAACAGCAGTGGTCAGGCTTGTCCTAAAGATAGGAGGAAGCTGAAGACAAGGTGCTACCTGAGTTCTGGGTAGGTATCTGAAAGGAGCACAATGTCAGAAATGTATGTGTGCATGTAGTGTCATCTTTCTCTCATCTCTTCTTGTACAGAACAGCAGCGGTACGGACTTTCAGACTAATCTCTTAGTTCAGTATTTGCCTTCAATAGTGATCACGTTGGCCAACTTCGTTGCTCCTCAGATCTTTTCAATTCTGATCAGATTTGAAGATTACTCACCAGCCTTTGAAATCAAACTGACACTGTTGAGGTAAAGATGGTTTTATTGTAGCCTGGGATGTTTGAACAGCTTGTTCTTGAGAGGTTAGAGATACTGTAAACCTTCCAATATCAAGACACAGAGGGGTTGGACTCCCTGCAATGAAGGGCCTGGGCACTGTAAGCCAAGCAGGCATTGTTTGACTTAAGTTTCATTGGAAGCTTTCATTTAAAATCTGGAAACAATCTCCTGTCTGGTGACAGTACAGTGCAGCCATTTTGTGTCCAAGTTTCTCTCTGTTCCATTTAGCTGTGTGATCTGGACATCTTCAACAATCTGAAAGTTTGTAGGGAAATTACTAGGAAAGTACTGGCTGCAGAGCTGTGAATTCACACTGCTTTATGTGCAGCAGCTCCCTGGATGAGCAGTTGTGTGTGCACAGCAACCAGCTTCACTTGTGCCGTATAGCAGCTCAAGGCAGAAGTTAAATCTGGGGATAAAAGACACCTTAAAGTGACAGCATGAAGAACTGGCATTTGGCAGCTTAAGGTGGTAAGATCCAGACTGAAGCATCTGAACTCTGGTCAAGCCCCTGTGCTTTTTATTTCCCATGTGGCTTATTGTCTCTGAAGGCCTGAAGCCACCTAAGAGGAAAATGCTGCACACAGAGTTGTCATCTGGCCTCTCAAACTGTACTTGAGACAATAGCAGCCCACTGTGGGTTGAAGAACAGCAACTTAAAGGACTGATCTATGAGCAATGCTGTGAAAAGAAATTAAGGCACTGTAGCCTGAAGGTGAAAAGTGATTTAACCTGTTACTAAAGAAAGCAAGCTTTATCTGCTTGGTTATTCCATTAAAGCTCTCACATTCTGGGCTCTGTGCAGCTTTGTCGGGCTTCTATGCAAATTGAGTCAGGTGCCAGAATGGCTGTGTTTTGGCATGTTTAAAACTGGGTTTTACTTTTCTTCCAGGTGTGTCTTTGTGCGGTTGGCCAATATTGGTGTTCTCTTGTTCTCGCTCTGGAGTCAGATCCACTGTGCCAATGACAACTGTAAGGCCTGTGGATACAATTACAAGCTTTATCCTGTAAGCAGATTAATCTTTTATTCATAAGTTCAGATGATTAAAAGCAAAGATTCCTTTTCCATGAGACTACCTTGTTTAGAGGTATTCAGATTTGGACTTGAGGTTGTCATTCATGTTGTACTTAGTGCTGCTTCTTACCGCTTAATGCAAACCAGTACAATTCTCATACGACTTCCATTTATCTAAAACTCCAATTATCTTATTCCAGTGACAGGTTATGTAGCTCAGACTTTCTGACTGACATGAAGTTTATTTGAGGTAGCTGTGTTTTGGAGATGGCTGTGTTACTGTCTTTTTGCTTCAATAAGACAAACTGTCTTCAAAAACAGACAAAAAGCATGGCTCGAAAGCTCTGAAAACACTTAAATGCTCTAGAAATGCAATTAATACAACTTGAACTTTACTGGTGTTAACTGATTGAAAAGTTTGTTGCTGTAGTGATTGACAGATTTTTTTCCCCACTTGTTATTAGACTTATAATCCTGTTTTTTCCTGACTTCCTTTTATAGTGCTGGGAGTCTGCAGTTGGGCAAGAAATGTATAAGCTGTTGATATTTGATTTTATGATCATTCTTGCTGTGACCCTTTTTATGGACTTTCCTAGGATGTAAGTATCTCTGCCTTTTGAGCATCCTTTTGCAAAAATGATTTATGAAATGCTTCTTTTTTTTTCAATTATTAATTCCCTATATTTCTAACTCAATTATGAAATTTAAAATAAAACATATTTCTGACAATTTGAGTACTTGTTTGCTATTCAGATGGATGTGGGTTTTGATATTTGAATTTTTTTAGACATTTTTGTGTTGTGTGGTCTAATGCTTTAATGCTAAATTTCTGCATTCCAGATATTTCAGATGTGTTACAATTCAGCTAAGTTTTAGAACTAATTATGTTGTTTTTTTTGTTTGTTTTTAGGTTGTTAGTTACTCATTGCTCTTGGAAGCCAGTTCAGTGGTGTGGTTTGCAGGAATTTGGGATTTCTGACAATGTCCTGGAAATCATTTACGGACAGACTATCTGCTGGATTGGAACCTTCTTTTCACCACTTCTTCCTGCAATAGCAACTATAAAATATTTCATCATCTTTTATATTAAAAAGGTAATGAAGGTGTGTGGTATATAAAACTGAGCAGCACATCTGTGGTTTTTTGTTTTGTTTGGCTGGTTTTCAATACAGATATGCAGTTGATTTAAAACAAACAAAACCTTAAAAACAAAACATAAAAACGAGGATGCAGTATATTGGAAATGAGGTAATGGAATTCCATTTTCTGTGTGTTTTTTTTGCTTTTAAGACAGGTAGAATTTTCCTTTGAGGTCAAGCAAAACAGCACCTTAATGACTACATCATCAATATAATTAATTATGTTTTTGAAAAGAATATCTTTTTATAATAAAGGTAATAATATATAACAAATCATTGCAAAAAAAATGCTTACTATCAACAGAGCTTTGAACTTGGACAAGATTTTGCCAAGCTGCTACAAATTTGGAAGCAAAATGGGAAATGGAAGATGTATTAGATATGAGATGTGATTTCAGTGTATCAGAAGCTTTGCTCTATGAGTAGACATCTCCTTCTGTGCAACAATTTCATATCAATCTCTTTAATTTTGACAAGAGGGGGTATATTCAATGAAGTTCCAGCAGATGAAAACTAAAGGCTGTGCCATAGATCATATACCGTATGTCTGATGTCATTTGGCTCTGTGCAAGTGTGTGAGGCCCCCGGGATCAAACCGTTCCACAAAACAGGACATAATGATTTATCCTAGAATGTAACTCATTTTTGTCTTATCCCTTCTCAGTCCATCAAAGGAATGATGGTTATCTGCTAGCTGGTAACATATATGAAGATGGGAAAATAGTTGGTGGGGAAGGTATACTTGCATGTATGTAGACAGATTGTACCTGGTAACAGTCTTGCTCCCTTTTCCTCTCCAGATCAGCTTGATACATACGCGTAAGCCTCCAGGTAGGCCTATCAGAGCATCGAGTTCCAATTTTTTCTTCTTGGTGGTGCTGTTGATTGGGCTCGTCTTGGCTTTTATCCCTTTGGGAATCAGCATAGCACAGTAAGTGGCAATTTAACTTCTGTGAAGTTGCTATTTGCTTTAGGGTTGTAATTTCTCTAGAAAACAGACACCACATACACTTGTAATGATAAATTAGAATAAAATATACCTGCATATAATGAAATCAAATTATTATATAGTCCATACAAACAAAAGTTACTGGTTTTAAGATTAAGTATGCTTCTACCCCATTGGAAACAACAAGGTGCTTGGCTTGTATTGGATTATTTTGTCTTTATGTTTTGGTGTTGCATCTCCTTTCTGTTCTTTTTTTTTTTTTTTTTTTAACAGTATCCCCTCCTCTAAGGCATGTGGGCCATTCAGGAATTTTAATACTTCGTGGGCAGTTGTTCCACATACAATACTTGGGTTTCCGACAGGTCTACAGAAGGTCCTTAATGGCATAGCATCAGAAGCCTTTGCAGTGCCTTTTTTTATGGTTGTCTGGTGAGTAGTGAGAAGACCTGATCTAGTCAGGCAGCTGCATGGTTCATTTCCTTTCTTACTGAATTGATCCCAAACAATTATTGGACCACATTGTCCATTTGCAGTTAAAGGCATCAAAGCCCCTATGAAGCCTCAGCTCTTTTGTCTTTGCCATTTATTCATGATTGTCAGGTACTTTGTTCAGTTGGGTTTTGAATGTCGCTAAAAGTGGAGACTCTACAACCTCTCTGAGCAACCTGTTCCAGTGTTTCGTTGCTCTTGCAGTAATATGGTTTTTGTTTGTTTGTTTTCTTGTGTTTAAATTGATTTTTTTTTAAATTTGTTTAATCTGAATGTTTTGGATTATTTTCTTCAACTTCTATACTTGAGAAACCATGCAATTTATCTCAGACTCCACCCAGCCTTTTCTTCCATATTGTGTTCTCCTGAATTGAACCTGTTGCTGTGTACACAGGAAAAAACAAGTCCTCTTTTTTGTGTGTGTTTGGGTCTGTCAGAACACAATCCATAAATTCTGATAGAGGCCCTGCCTCTACATCTCCTAGAGTTCTGTCCCAGCCTGCTGACAACACAAATATCTCACAGGTGATTTTGAGCAGAGCTATGCCCTACCTATCCCAGCTCTGTGCTGATTTTCATTTGTTTTTATTTCCCCAGTATTTACTCATATGGACAAAACAATATTTTCTCTGATCCATAACAGCCTTTGTCTGATCCATTCTGTTTTGTGTGATGCTAAGGTATCATGTTGGTTTGTTGTTCGCAGCCTTCTTATGTTCTATTTTATTGCCTTGGCTGGAGCCCATAAAAGAGTGGTTGAGCAGCTGAGGGAACAGCTGGTTATGGTAAGATTTGACCCACTATATTTTCTGTGCCCCTAAAGTTTTCCTTGTTGTATCTGTAATCAAGCATAAAGAGGAACAACAGTTTTTAAAGTCTTCTGGATATTTGGTGTTTGGGCAGGCAATGAAGAATGTTTTACAGGTTACGAGGGAAAAATAACTGAAGTACAGAAGCATTTTTCAGTCTAGTTGGTTTGCTTAGCTATTAGCTGCAACTGTAGCCTCTAAGAAGTGATGTCACTGTTCTTTATCTGTTGTCTTGCCAATCTAGAACCTCAACCTTGTGGCTCCTGCCTGTCCCACCATCTTACACAACCTCTGTCTCTGTTTCCTTCTTTACTGTCACAGGCACCTAATTCACTACCCTTCTCTCCAGGCCTATATTTCTATTTTGTCACATCTGGTGATACCAGTTTGATAGTGTTTGCAAACTGCTCTAGTCCAAACCTAACCTTTTTACTATTTCTCACTTTCTTAAGGAAGAATCTGGGTCTTGTGAAGTACTTCTTTTAGTTATGACACTTAACAATCTGTTCATAGAAAAACAGTGTGCTGGAGAGAGATTTTGGAAGAGTATAATGGATTTAGGAGCAAAAGCCTTGCTGCTCTTGCTTTTTATTTTTGTTTGCTCACTGTTGTTAGGCTTCTTGGAAGTACAGTTGTAAAGATTTTGGGTATGTCAGATGTTTCTACAAGGCCCAAAGCAGAACTGTTAATGTGAGGTAAATGAATTCAAAACCATTCTAAACTTAAAATTGTTTAGGCAGTTGAGAGAGTGTTGTTAACTGCTAATTAGATTACCATGTAGTGAGAGCACCAATTTATTCCTAGTAAAGAAATAAGCTGTATATAGGTAACTTGTACTTCTTTTTATCTAGAGTGTACTTTGTATTCTGTCTTTCCAGGAGAGTCGTGACAAGTTGTTCCTAATCAGAAAAATAACAGAAGCTCAGAAGTGTACTTGAAAACCACAAAAAAGCCAGAAGAACTTGACTTCCTGACGCTCCTGGAATCGCTAGGTAAGAAGAGAACATCGGCATAATGTGAAAACTGTGAAGCTGACTGGCACTGTGGCACTGCATTCTATGTCATGAATACTTAACATTCTTGATGTTGATTATGGTAGTAGGCCTTAAAGTTTCCAAGACTGGAATGTTGCTTATTTGTACTGTGTTAGACCTGTCCAAAAATTGTACAGTAGGACACTTACTGCTGCTGCAATTTCAAGGTTGTTAAGGTTTATGATAAGTCCCTGTTTTTTTCAGGTGAAACGTAATCAGACCTGAAACTTTTTTAAAAAGTTTGTACTGTTTTTATGAATTATGCTTTAAGAACTGGTGAAGGGAGAGGTGTGATTTTACACATTTCCTACTCATCTTATAAAACCAAAGCAAAGTGACTTAATGTCAGCATTTTGAAATAGTCCATAGGAGAGGAAAACATGTAAAAGGTTTGAAATCAGCTTTGTAAATGTTTAGAGAGACTGATATTTATTTTGCTCTGAGACAGTAAGGCCAGTTGAACACTAGATAAAATGGTTTAGATGAACCAGCAGATGAATGTTCTGCCTAAACACTGCAAGCAGGGAGAAACTGGCAGCTGTCAGGTCACCAAGGGGTGTCCCTGCTGCCAGTCTCATGGGCATGGAGTAACATATGTAAGGCTTTATTACTTGCCTTCATTCGTGTACAGATGTCTTGAAGACTGCTCTTTTTGTTCTAAACTGTGAATATTTGAGAGTTACGCTGTTTGTAGTTTAGAATACAGCATTCAGAAATTGATATGCCAGTATCCTTTAAATTCTTAGCTAATTGAGGTGACGGAGCTGTGTGACTCAGAATTATGTTTCTAAGTAGCCTACTATTATTTAAAGATTGCTCTTCTCAAGAACTTGTTTAAAGAATGTGTACATAACTTGAAATTTCTGTCAGGACAGTGGTAGTTGATATGAGATACCACGTTCTTTTTATGGAATGTTTTGTGATGTTCTCTGTCTTCATTTCTGATAAATTAACGTGTAATAAATGAGTCTTCTTTTTAAACCTAATGGCTGACTTATTTTTAAGACAAGTTCCGTTGACACCGTGGGGTTTTACAAGTTTATTTTTCCCCGTAGTAGCGTTGGCTGTGGTGAGGCGGTCCGGCCCCTCACCCGCTTCCCGCCCAGCCGCGGCACCCCCTCAGCACCACCCTCCCCGTTCCTATGGCAACCAGCAGACGCTGCCTTTGACTGACAGCCCCTCTGCCCAATGCGGAGGCGGCGGGCGGCCAATAGGAGAGCGGAACGGGGCGGCGGGAGGCCGGCCCGCAGTGATGACGTCAGAGCTCCGCGACGCGAAGCGGCGGGGTCAGCAAAATGGCGGCGGCCGCGGCCCTGGCTCCGGCGCTGCGGCGCTCGCTGGGGCGGCCCCGGGGAGGGTTCGGGGGGGCGCCGCGACCTTGGCCCGCCGTGGGGGGAGCCCCCAGGCCCCGCAGCACCGGGGCGGGCCCGGACGGCATCAACAAGGCCGTCGTGGACCGCATCATCCGGGTGGACCACGCCGGGGAGTACGGCGCCAACCGCATCTACGCCGGGCAGATGGCGGTGCTGGGCCGGTCGGCCGTGGGGCCCGTCATTCAGGTGGGCGCCCCGCGGACAGCCCCTGCCCCGCCCTGCCGCCGCCCGGGGAAGGTCACGGCTCCTCGAGCGCCGTGGCCGTGTGTCTTGTAATCGGCGATGAGGTTTATAAAAAGTGGGAGGTTGTTCGGTGGGGGAATTGCTGCGTGTTGTAGGGGTGCTCTGACAAAAACGCTTGGAGCGTAAAAAGAACTGTTATGTTGCCTATAACTATCTTAGAATCATAGAATGGCTCTGGTTGGAAGGGATCTCCGAGATCACTTTGTTCACCTCCCTGCCACAGACAGGGATGCCACCCACTGGATCAGGTTGCTCAAGGCCACATCCAACTTGCTCTTGAATGTCTTCAGGGATGGGGCATCCACAGCTTCTCTGGGCAGCCTGTGCCAGTGCCTCGCCACCCTCTGAGTGAAGAATTCCCTCCTAACATCTAATCTGAATCTCCCCTCTTTCAGTTTAAAACCATTCCCCTTTGTCGTGTTGTTATCTGATTGAACAAAGAGTTGCTCTCCATGTTTTTTATAGGTCTCCTTTAAGTACTGAAAGGTTGCAGTGAGGTCCCCCCAGAGCCTTCTCTTCTGTAGGCTGAACAGCCCTAGCTCTCTCAGCCTTTCTTTATAGGACAGGTTCTCCAGCCCTATGATCATCTTTGTGTCCCTCCTCTGGACCTGCTTTAGCAGCTCTGCGTCCTTCATGTGCTAGAGGCTCCAGACCTGGACGCAGTGCTCCAAGCAGGGCCTTACAAGAGCAGAGCAGAGGGGGACAATCCCCTCCCTCGATCTGCTGGCCACTACTCTTTTGATGCTGCCCAGGATGCAGCTGGCTTTCTGGGCTGCAAGCACACACTGTCAGCTCTTCACCTCCCCTTCTTGCCCATTTCCTTTTTGTGGTGTGAATAGTGTTTCCTTTACAGTCATTGCGTGTGACCTTAGCTGTTTAGTTTACTCTTTCATTTATTAGCTTTATTGGAAATGTTCGATTTTTTTTGTTGTTGTTGTTTTGGTCTTACGCTTTGCTGTGATTTTTCTTTGTTGCAGCAAATGTGGAATCAAGAAAAAGACCACTTGAAAAAGTTTAATGAGTTAATGATTGCCTACAGAGTTCGACCTACTGTTTTGCTGCCTTTTTGGAATGTAGCAGGTTTTGTTCTAGGTGAGTTTGTCATATCGTTGCTGGTTTTGCTTTATGAAATTTTTAAGTGCTTAAACTTTTCACGTTGTTTCAGATTTCATTGTTTGCATATGCTTGGTACCCCAATCATAGGGGCTGGAAGCGCTTTACTTGGAAAGAAAGGCGCGATGGCTTGCACAGTGGCAGTGGAAGAGAGCATATCGGATCACTATAACAGCCAGATCAGAACTCTTATGGAAGAAGATCCAGAAAAGTACAAGGAGCTGTTACAGGTATTTAACCGTTACTTGAAAACTAGCATAACAAATTAGCTGAACTACATAACATGACTTGACTCAGAAAACAATATGCTGATTGAATTTGCAGCATATCTCTCTTTGTTCCATCATCTGGAATTCCAAAGTCAATAGAAACTCTAGTATAAAAGGATGGCTGTTCCTTCAGCGACACTAAATTGATCGAGGAGCAAAATTAAAATGTGAGGTTAGCTTCTGCATGCTTTCACTAATTCATCACTCTCCTTTTGATTGGGAGAACTGTACTTAAATTTTGATTACTTCTAATTGAAAGGAAAGGGTTAGAGGAAAAGAAGAAACATGACTGCATAGTAACATTTTGTTTATACTGCATATGCCTGTCTCTAGTTTCAGAGCATGGATGGAGCTAATGCTTGTTAGCCCTGCAAGGGAGCTAGTTCCCACGTACTTCCAGCATCAAACTGGGACACACTTCTGTAGGGTGCTTATGAGGGGCTTTCACATGTTGCATGTTCACCTCATTTGTGCTCTGGGAGGTGGGAGCTTGCTCTCAGGCCTCTGTGCACATTTCCAGCTCTCTGCTGACTGTTACTGTGTTCAGGTGTGCTTAGTTTAATGTTTAGCCAAGTCTGCATCCTTCCAAATTGTTGTCTTGATATTTAAATATTATCCAAAGTAATCAAATTGTACTGATGTATGCGAGGAAAATAAAGGCTAAGAACTGAGTGTGAAATACAGAGGAAAAAGTTGAGCAGCAAAACTATTCACAGTGTCAGTGTGAGGAGGACCAATTAATGAAGGTAAACCCAATGCAAACCTCCTAGGCAGGGACAGCACCTGAGTGTAAATTCTGAGTGTATTATTAAGCAGTCCTAACTACCTGTAGGTATTTCAAGAGGAAATTCTTTAAACCTTTTTGTACTAGCTGAAAAAATAGAGGAGAAAGGTAGTGTTCTTTAGAGTATATTAAAATGGACAAAAGCCCTGTGGAGTTACAGGAAGACGCTGTTACTGATTGTCTGGCAAGGCAGGGACTTCAGTTTTGTTAATTAAATTGTCACTAACTATTGTTATGTGTGCAAGTAGTGCTGCAAGTCACTATCACTACAAGTTTTCTTAAAACATTGAAAAAGACAGTGATATACTAAATTGTAGCTTAATTTTCTAAAGATTTTTTAGAACACTTTAGTAGGTTTTAGGGGTGATGTAAATAATCCCCCTCTTGGCCAATTGGAGCTTCAGGATTTTGAGAAGCGTTTAAGTGACCTGGGCCTCACATGCTAGCCCTGGTGTACACAATGGCCAACGGGATGTAGTTCTCTATTCTAGTTGCCTTGATTTCTCTGCAAAGTAAATTTACTAATTAACTGCTATTTTTAAAGATGATAAAGCAATTTCGGGATGATGAACGGGAGCACCATGACATTGGGCTGGAGCACGATGCCGAGGGAGTAAGTACAATGTTAACTCACGGGCAGTGTTAGCAAGATCTAGGTGTGACACTCTTTTCTTCCTTATTCAGTGACTGTGACACAGCTTTTTTTCTGAGAAACAGAAAATAAGGGGCTTGATTTTCATAGAATCATCGAATCTCTGATTCTATGATATTCTTTCCTGAAAATAAATATAAGAAAACGGTGACATAGCACGGCATCTTAGAGCTTTCATTTTTCTGGAACAGTTTGAATCTGTTGGGACTCACATTGAGTGTTAGTGATTGTGTTTTCTTAAGAGTTGTCCTAGGGATAGTAAAGCTCTTATTTAAGTTTGGATTAAATATTTATTAAAATATGGCTAATAAATGCTATCAATACAGCTGGAAAATTGAGGCATCATCTTGATAGATAAATACAACCATGATAGAAAGGGTAAAATACTGAATTTAATTCTGTTCTCCTCTGAATATCAGAGGAGTAATGTGTAGCTTCCTCACTTGCTTTTCTTCTTAGCTTATATTTGTAGTGAAATGGAACCATTAATTTATATTTTTTTTATTTGGTTTTCTCTAGGGAAAATTAGGCTAAAATACAGATGATTTTTAAAAAAAATTACTATTCCTTATGATAGATGTAGTTCAAAGACAACACCACTCTACAAGGTGCATTTAATCTTTTATTTATTGTTTTACAGGCACCAGCTTATTCTGTTCTGAAGACGGTCATACAGCTTGGATGCAAAGCTGCAATATTTTTATCAGAAAGAATTTAGTGATATTTTCCATAATGTTTGTGGCAATAAACTGTGAAGCCAAAGATTATGAAAACTGTGGAAGACTAAAATCTATTTTATTCAGGCTTTTAATATGCTCTTCATTAAACACCTGATTCTGCCATCACGTTGAATACTTGTGCAAAAGGTATCTACACTAAAGTCAGTTGAGCTAAATGTGAATGATGATAGAATTGGGTCTATGTAACTTAAACCTCCTTATTCAGAAACTGTTCACAAGGTGGCAGTAAAATATGTTGTATATACATGATTTATATATATATGTGTGTATAAAGAGAGTATGGGTATATAGAACATATATATACACGTATGCAAGTGGAAACTACATTCTCTGTTGCCTTTAAATTTATATATTCTTGAAATAAGCTGGAGCTCATTAGCTCATTTTAAAATGGTTAATACTGAATAAGTAGCATATTCTTGAGTTCTATTTTCAGGGTAAGTACGTGAAGTCTTAGTAAGCATTTCTTTTCAGTTTCTCTTGAATAAAGATTGTTATTATAAGACTCTTATTTGAAGACTTGTTTGTGGGGTTTTTGTTATTTTGTTTTCTATTGGCTCAATTCTGAATTCTTTTTAATCTTCCCTTGAATTTGTCCTGAGTTTGTGCACTATATGGGTGTATAAAGCAGGAGGAGAGAGCAACTTGGAGCTCTTGTAGAATTGCACTTCATTTTTCTCTTACAGTTTTCAAATTTATCTTTGTCTCTAGAGTAGTCTTCAGTGGCTCTTGAATAGAAAGCTGTTGCTTTCTCAACTTTCGAACAATTTCCACATGCTTCTTGCTGACATCCTGCCATGGACCGATGGGAATGCACAAGACAGAATTTTGTATATCTGCTGTGCTATACTCTAACGAGGTGATAAAAGTACAATGGAATTAGTATGTCTTAAACTGATAGGGATGAAAAGGACTTCTTGCAAGATTGCATCCCTTGGTTGTTGGGCCTTAACGATGCGCTAGCCAGGCGTAACTGAACAGGTCAGCTCTGGATGTGGGATGTAATGGATGGAAACCTAGCTGAAAAGGAAGCAACTAGAAACCAAGAAATAAAACAGTAGCAGTGTTGCCCATTACTGTAATAAGGAAGCGGGGCCACCATGCCATGGCAAATCTACACAATTATATTGAAGCCAACTAAGTAGTTTTATTGAGTTGCTGTGTGATGGTTCCAGTCCTGCGTTGCTGACCAATTCTATGTACTGATGCTGTAGCTGCTTTGAGACCAGAGGAGGAGCAGCAATGCTGAGGTGTGCGCAGGAACCCAGAACATCCTGAATCGGGGTGCTTGGTAAGGTTTCAGGCAGAATGTAATCCAGGTACATCTCTGAGTTTGCCTTTTTGAGTAGTTCTTTTAGTGTTTGTAGGTAATGATCAGTGTGTAATTTGTCATGAAAGACTTCTTCAAGAGGATTGTTTTCCCTTTTTTGTAAAGGAGCTTAGACTGTAAGAAAAATCTTAATATAGAAACTTCCGTATGATTTATTATGACTGACGCTTTGTACATTCTTTGAGAATAATTTCTATCAAACCATCTCAAGGCTGGCCTGGTCATACTCAAACTGCAGATGTTATTTACATTGTCTAAACAAAGTAGTATTTGGTTCTCAATCAATGACTGGTTTGCACATCTACTGGAATAATGTAAGGAACTCAAAGCTAAATCACTGTTTCTTCAGGTTCTACATAATAGCAGGGTAGCTCTAAGGGATTCTCATTCTTCTTGCCTGAGCCTCAGACAGTTGTGAGCAATAGGCATGTAAACTTGAGTTTATTAAAGGTAGAGCCTGTTAAACTTAAGATGTCTTCCTAACTTGACCAGTTCTTTGAACAAAAGTTAAATCCCTTGTATTTCTTACCTTAATTTCCCAGAAACATTCATCTGGTTACGTGTGGAAAATTCCTAAATTATTTGAAGAAACGAGGAATTGGCATGAAGGAATAGTTACCTGAAGTGGGTAAAGAGGTAGCAAGTGGTGCTGAAAGCATGTGCAGTGTAGTCCTGTAAGCCATGGACTTTAATAATTGAGTAAAAAAAAAAAAAAAAAAAAAAAAGGAAAAATGGCTTGATGAATACTCTATTGTAAAGACTTTAATAACAGGGCAGCGTGGGGAAGCACCTTCTCTAAGTCCATGATTAGATCAAGGAGGGAGAACAGTTTTGAATCAAAGCTGGGAGTCACACACCCACACATACAGTGGTCCTGTGGTATAAAATGGGAGCCCTGAGCCAGCCAGCGGCCTGCTTTCTCAGCTGCATCAGGATTGAATACCAGTCAAGGCATGTGTGTTGCTTTCCTAGATCGACAATACTCTGCTAAAGCCAGATATTCTCAATAGTGCTGGTCAGAGAGATCCTCTGAGGATGTCTGTGGTGCTGTTGGGGAACTTGCTGCTGGCACAGGAGGGTCCATGTGATCCTTTTCCCAAGCGTCAGTGGCCTCTGGGACCATCACACACTGCTCATTTGGAGCAACACCGTTTGAGAGGCTAAGCCCATTTTTAGTGAGTTTTGTTTGGCTGAAGAGTGGAAATATCAGTAAAACACTGTATGAGGTCATTGTGTTTGGCCATATCTGCAGTAACTGTGAAAGCATCTACAGCAAGTTCTTTGTCCTCAACAGCTGAGAACATTGTGGACATTTGAGGAGGCTGTCACACAGTAATGCTGTCTCTAGCTGCGAGCATGAGGGAGGAACTGGGAGAACAACCCGGCTTTATGTTCTGGATCAGGATTTGTTCCTTCTTTTTACTGGAGCAGCATATTTGCACTCATCCGTTAGTGGGGGTGAGCTGTTCTGCCAATTTCATGGCTGTGCATTTCTGTTTGCTGCCAGTTACTCTTCACTTCTGTTATTCTACATAGAAAACGGAGTTGCTTTCCATTTTTGTCATGCAAAATTGACATTTTTTGTTTCAAAACCTATTTCAGGTTTTGAAAGACTACAAAAGGTGATAAAAGGCAACAAAAAGACGTGTGGTGGTCAAGTGTGGAACAAAGCTTCTGCAAGGCTGTGCTTTTTTTTTTTTTTTTTTGTATATTGTTTTCAGCCAGAGCTAAAGCTGGTTGATGTCAGCCATCCCGGTAGAGGTTAATGGCAGGCATAGAGTCAAAGCATACCGCTTGTACGAGTCTGCTGTTGTAGTGACTCCCAATGAACTCTTTTCTGGCTTGGGTCATGCTGCCAGAAGAAGAGGAATCTGGCTCATGAGGAGTCTGTGAAATGCTGCCTTCTCAAATCAGGGAGCGGGTGAGACAGTGTGGTCTTCACAGTGCCTTTGGGTCAGGGAGGAGCCTGAAGATAAACGCATGATTTGTGTCTAGTAGTATGCAGTGAGATAAAATCCTTCCCCTCAGAGTAACAATGGCTTCTTGCAACTCTGCAAGTAACACAGGACTTGGCCATTGTTTCCTCCTCCTTCAGTAAGGCGAGGGTCACTGCGTGCAGGGGGCTGTGGTCTGCGCCTTGAGCTGAGCCCTCTTGTGCTGCTTCTTGTCTTGGCTGGTGCTGGGACGGGGCTGGCCCCTCTTCCCCGAAGCTGCTCCCAATCGGGGATGCAGGCAGTGCCATCTCTGGCAGACTGGAGAGACAGCCAGCTGGTGCGGGTCTTGTGCCAAGCTTTCAGGGCTTTTCCTGATGTTCTGAGAGCTCTGCACCATCCGCAGGCACAGCTGCTGGCTCTGGGAAGGGAAAGCCAAGCAAAGGGAAATGGGCAGACAGCTGCAGCTCTGTCGTGCAGGTACAGAAGGATGGCTCTGTGCGTTCCAAACAGCTCCAAAATCTGCGCTCCTTCAACTCCAGAGAGCTGCCAGGATGGCAAAGCTGTGTGATGCCACAGAGGCCTGGAGCTGGCTATAGGCAGGACGTGTTTTGGTTTCTTGCTACCGCAGCTAGGCTGAGCAAAAGCCAAATCTGCGTCTGTGATTAATGTAACGATGCTGACATAAGCTGAACGGACATTATGCCGCGAGTTATGTAAAATGGGGCTCATCAGATTGTTTGGCAGAGCGCTAGATCATTGTCTGAGATGATAAATATTACTGATAGAAGATGAATGCCAGATATAATGGGCTTGAGCTTTGTCTGGACTAAATCTGCGTGGCTTACTTGAGTGTAATAGAGCGAGGCTTGTTGTAGGTCGGCTGAGGATGTGCCTACAATTTATGCTGGCGATGATGTGGATTGTACCTCTTTGATTTTCCTTAGCATTTAGGGGCTTACTTAATCTGTGTGGTCCTTTCTGTCTGCCTGGTTTCTTGACTTCAGCAAAGATATAATTTCAGACTGGTGCCGATCACTCTGTGTCAGCAGCTTTGAATTTGTGGCATGTCACTTGCATTGAGTTCTGCAGGTATTTTCAGCTTAAGGACTTTAAAGGGAGAAGTCCAAAATATTAACCAGGTTAAAGGAGGAACATGTGATGATAGGAGGGCATTTAAAAGCACTGTTCATTTTACCACTTCTTAATTCTGTTTCCCTGGAGTGACTGAGATGAAAAAAACTGAATAGATTTAAGGTAATGACAGCAGCTTTGCAGTTGAACTCCCATCTAGAGTGGCAGATCTTAACTTGCATTGGAGAAAGCTTGTTGGTACTTACACCTGGAGCTGGGGGTGTGAGTTAGTGTTGAGTAACTGAATTAACAGTTAATTGGAACAGCAGTAACAGGTCTCTAAAATGACTGCATACGAAGGAACATTCTGCTCTCTGTCATTAAGTGCTTTCAATAAATGCAACCTCCTGTTACCTTTAGTTGTTTTTGAGGAGTGTCACCTTATGATACTGTTTCACAGAGCAGGACCCAAATGTAAGCAGCGATTATCTGAGATCTAAACAGATTCACAGTCTGGGTAAGTACCCTTCGGAAAGTCGGAGGCTACTATTAGATCTCGCCTTCCTTCTGCGTGTCCCTCCTGAGCTGCATTATGGAGCTGCAGCGGGCAGCAGCAGGGCACACGTCTTCTGTGTGGCTGCATCATTCCTGCTGCTTTTTCACTGGAGTTACGGCTTTCACAGCAAAAGGTAGGAGCCAGTGGGACTGTGTCCTGAGGAAGGAGGGCACTGAACAGTATGCTCCCCTTGCAGTGTGGCTCTAGAGCTGGCACAGAGGAATGCAAGAGCAAGAGATGGATCTAGTGACCAACTTGGCTGTCTCCCATGCTGTTTGTTTTAGACTCCAGGCTTCAAACGAATGCCTGAAGCTGTTTTTCCCTGCTGGTATTTTCTACCCAACTGCATGTCAGTGATTTGTTCTTTCATGTTCTGTGCGCCTAGGATGTGTGGATTTATTGGTGTGACGGTACAGATGGGCACGTGTACACCGAGGTAGCAATGAAAGCAAGCCAAACACATGCACTCAGTGTTTCTGCTGTATAAAATACATTTTGTGGACTGCAGAATACGAAAAGACTACTGGCACTAGAAGCACTTTTCTTTATGGCTGCTGGCCAGCCACCTGCCAGCGGCTGCTTGGTTTGGAGCCGAGGCGGCGGGGTGAGGGGTGATAGCCTTCTGCAGCCTGTTCTGAAGGCACGCTCTGCCAGCTGCATTTCAGCAAGCTGTCACGGATTTATCGTGTTGGTGCTTTGAGGGCTGCTGGATAGTCAGGGGCTGCTTACTTACAGCTAAAACATTTTGGGGAGCGAGAAGACTTTGCTTACAGAAGCAGACAGACTCAGTGTCAAGGCAAACAACTTGATTGCATTAATCTTTGTTGCTGTATCTGGGTTAAAATAAATTTATCTTCTTGATGATTGATCATTCCCTCTCTCCCTTCCTCCCACCAGGAAAGGGCTGTGCTCCAGAGGTGGCACTGTGCTGCTCAGGAGGGAAGACACAAGTGCTTTGCTTTCCTGGGGCTGGTGTCCCACTGCCAAAACCACGGCAGTGCTCCTCTCCTGCCCTGGGGGTTTTGCGACTCGTCTATGGTCACCGAGCAGGTGAGGGGCAGAAATTCCTGTAAACATGCTTTGCGAGGAGTTGGGCCTCCTGGGTGTCTGCAGTACTTGTGCCCTATTCCTGGTATCTCACAGAAACGTCCAGACTTTGCAGCTTTTATGCATTTTTCACCCAGCAAAAGAACAGCAGTGGGACTTCAAGTCCTCGGTGAGGTTGTTCTGTGAGCACAGCTTAATGGCTCGCTTCCAGCCCTGTCCTGGAAAGCTGACTGCTAACGACGGCTGAGGCGCTGCCTTCTGCCTCTCATTGTGTCAGCCCTCTTGGGTCTGACTTTGGGAGGAAAAATGCAGCGTGCCTGCAAACTTCTAGGGTGGCTGAAATATGATTTAAAAAAAAAAAAAGTAATAACTGTCCGCTCTTCAGTTCCTCCCACTCAAATATCACAGCAATACTTGCTAATGAGAAATAATTACATCTCAATTTTAAGTGACACGAGTACTGTTGTTTACGTACAATGTGAGAATCTAGTAAGGCATCAGGCATATGTTTAGGGGGATAATGCATGAGAAATGAGTTCTCTTGTCAGAGAGCTGAGCCTTGCAAAGGAAAATGACAGCTATGTGTGTTTACAGACAAACTCTAGATCTGGTTATGTTATCGTTTGTCATAAATGCAGACACATGCGGTACAAGTACTAATACAGCATGAGCTGGAACATACACTCCCCTCCTGCAGATGTGGCTTGAATCCTAATGCTCAGGGGATGCTTTGGGTTTGTGACCAGCAAGAGGATTTGTACTGGTAAGCAAACACAAACAACCTTGAGCCTTCCCGTGGATTGTGGCACAATCCATGGAAAAATCCCAAATGCAGCAGGCGAAGTACAGCCTGGCTTTCAGCTTGCATTGCTGGCAGTTAATAACTGCTTCAGCAGCTAACTGGGTCTGCCTGATGCATTGTGTGGCTGTGGTGTGGCAAAGGTTGGGACAGAAATGCTTACTTGAAGCTGGGGCTTTGAAGTGACCTAATGATTTGACATTTCTTTCCAAACAACTCATCATTCCCCGTAGGTTTGGTGTTTAGATGACAGTGGTGAAATAAATTTCATGCTTGCAGTGGTGAAAGCACTATGTCTTGTTTACAGAGGGCTTCCTAATGACAAGAAAGTCTGTGGTTATACTTCACCTTTTTGCTTTCCCTGTTGCTGTCAAAATACATGTGATATAGCCTTTGTTTTCAGCAGATGCTTTATTATTCACGTCATCTTGTTTTGAGCACTTACTCTGGGTTGAGCTGCAATGAGTTAAGAATAGTCAGCAGAACAAATACGCTCATCTTTGATCCACTGGGGGATGGAAAATTAAAAACAAACCAACCAACAAATGAAAAGACACACAAACCATTTTGCTTGTGGAGAGTCTTACTGTCACAGCTGAGAGAAACCAACAGAACAAATTATGAGCGTGAGCTGTGCGTGAGGTATGAAAACACAGCATAAAGCCAAGAGGAGAGGTTTGAGGACGTTTTCTAATGGATATCTGTTCAAGCTGTAAAACCACCGCAAGCATTGGCATGTCTGTCAGTTGTGCCACGCTCTATTCTTACTCCAGGCTTGCCCTGCTCACCTTGGACATTGGTTTGGGTTTTGTTTGTTTGTTTGTTTATAGTTCATCTCCTCTGCAGTCAATGATAATGCGTTCCTGTGAGCTCTTTTGGAGGATGCTTTTCCATCATAGTGAAAGGATATAGGAAAGAAATGTTTAATTTTACCCGCTCACTACGTGCAAGGAAGGAATACTATTTATGCTTCCATAAAGATGTAATGGGGTGTAGATTTTATTAGTGTGAGTTTATAGCAAATAAAATAACTTGGTGATGATTTTTCCATTGAGCGACTAAATACAAAACAGATACAACTAAAATCAGATTATATATATATATATTTTTTCCTTTATTCTTTTATCAATGATCTTGTTGGTTGGTTGGATGGGGGATGCCTGATCTTTGTACAAACACTTTCACGTGATTAATTTGATATTGTTATTTATTTAGTCATCTAGTCAGGCAGCTAAGTCAGGGCTGTAGCATGTGTGCGGCTGCACACAGCAGGAACTGAACCACAAATGACAGTGAGAGGACAGTGGAGGCAAATGGTTCCCAAGAAACCCATTGTTTCGAAATTGCTCATTTAAGGTATTTGGTGAATGTTTCAAATAAGATGAATTTCCAAAAGTTCATGAATGATTCATTAAAGCAAAGGAAATTAATTCAATGAGGCACTCATTCATCAGGAATAATGCATTGTGCTTTAATGTGTTTAGGAGTGATATTTAAAATGTATTACCTAGGCTTATAACCAATAAACCTGACCTAGAAGCAGGATCTGTTATTTCAGAGCCAAAAGCTGGTGCTGAAACTGTCAGAACTGAAATCTCTCAGTGAGTTCAGAGGCAACCCTCAGTATTTTACATTTCTTGAACAACCCAAGCCTCCCCACAGAGATGAATTGTTAAAGCTCACATCCGATCAGCTCCCAGAACAGCTGTAACCACAGCGGAGGAAAAGGTATGGAAATTTCAAGTGTGTGTCTTTTGGTATCAAAGTGCTCTCAAAGGGAGCTTGGGATTTGTGCAGCCCGAGGCGTCTGTCCCTGAGCCTTTGTCACCTGGTGCATTGTAGCAGCAGCCGGAGTGGAGCTGCGGGAGGCGTATGGGGTCAGGATCATGTCATTTTAAGAGCTGCAATCTGGGCAGAAGTCTTAGTTTCGGGTGGGGGACCATTCCTCTTTATTTTTCAGTTCAGGTGTTTTTTCTCAGGCCATCACAGACATCCTTAGTTTCTGCTGCCACAATGACTGCCAAGTCATTGCAAGGGTGGCTGGTGAGGTCTGCTCTGCAGCACTGCATCTGCCACCCCTAGTGCATGGTGCTATGAAGGTGCCTGACTGTTTTGCTTGAACAGTTTCAGCATGGTCTTTATTGCCCTCTGCTTTCTCCTGACGTTTGTGTCCCCCTTTACTTATGAGGGTGTCCTTTCTCCATTCAGAGGGGACCTAGTTATGAAGCTCCCAGAGGTGTGGCTGCCACAGCTGCCTGGGAGAGCGATGTTTTCATGGGCAGAGTGAGCCCAGCACTGGTGAGAAGCCTCATGTGGGAATGGCTACTGACGGTGCCGAGGAGGACATCTCAGCATCCTCCTTAGTGCTCTGCAAGGTGCCCTGCTGCCCCACCCGCAGAACCTCCCGCTGGTTTCTCAGAGTGCTGTGAGTTCTCATCCCCCACTTGCAGGTATCGCTTCAGAGATCGGCCAGGGAAGAGGGGGATGGAGCATATTCCTTGAGGGAAAGCAGGAAACGGACCATGGCTGTGGGCCAGCTTGTTGTGGAGGCTGCTCAGGCTTGGATCTCACTTACATGAGCCTGTGCTGAGCCTGTTGTTTCAGTGGCTTGGCTTTGCATTTGCATCTGTGTGAGATGAGCAGGATGGCTTGCGTTTTGCAGTTCCAGGGAGCAAAGTGACGCTTTCTGTATGGCAAATGGAAAAAATTGATTTAAATTCAATTAGGTAGGATGTGAAAGATGATCCTACCTCTTTTCAAGTGGTCCACACTGTACTCATAAGGAAATCTATGACACCAGATGTAAAAATAGCTGTCATTTAATGAGCTCATCTAACTGGCCTTAAACAAAGACCGGGATATGCTGCACTTGCTGTATCACTAATGAGCTAATTGTGTTGCTTTGCATTGATCTGGGGAGCATTTAATCTTACTTAGAGGGATGCAGCCTGAGAAGTTATTGCAGAGGGATGCTAGAAGAGACCAGGCTTGGCTTTGCTGGTGGGGTTTTGGTGAATCCTCCCTGGGCACAAGGCAGATGTGTTTTGGGACCTTTGTGTGGTGATGGCACAGGAGCCAGCACACAAACACTGAGCACTTGGTAGAGCTCTGGGGTGCCACTTTGTGCCAGTCATTGCAGAGATCCCGTTTGGAGGATGGGAAGGGATGGCAAAGTTGGAGGGACGGCATTATGAGGACATGCATTATACCTGTGCTGTCAGCCCCTTTGGAACGGAGGGGTGAGAAACACTGCTGGCTCGGGCTCCTTTATCATTCTGGGGTTGCTTTTCCTTCTTTTGCCGCTTTCCTTTAAAGCTGTTAGCATTGTGGTTTCAGTCCTCAGCAGGACCAGGTAAGGGTCTAGAATCAGGCTTCCTCGAGCTACATCCACCCTCCAGCCCCACAGAATGAGAGCTGGGGGGCAGAGGGCCTGCCTTTTCCACCTTAATTGAAGCCTCTTGACAAGCAGGTTTCCCTGTGCAGATCCTTCCTCATTCAGGTTTCCTGCCATGCTGTTTGTCCTTCTTTTCCCTGGGTGAGTGACCTGGTCCAGGATCATCAGGAGCATCAGCTGAGCTGGGATTGTCCCGTTATAGGAGGCTGCAAGCCGGTAACAGCGCATGCCTCTGATTCTGCACACTGGATTGCATTGCTTCATGGTCACAGCACCATCACAGGTTATTTGTCAGGCACAAAGCCCCTTCTCTGCTTTCAAACTTAGGGGTGTCAAAGCCCAAAGCTAAAATACACCAGGAAGGCTGACAGCTGGGGCTGAGGCTGCCACCCCATAACGAGCATCGCCAATGGGAGGCAGCGGCTGCTGCTCTTTGAAAGCCATCAGTGACATGGACACATCCTCAGCACCTCTGAAAACAGCAGGGAGCCTTGGTACAAGCCTGAGGTCTTATTTCTAACTTCCTCACACTGTTATTTTTTTTTATTTTTCAGAGCAGAAGTGATTTTGGTTTTCTGTTTGTTTGTTTGGTGGTCAAGGTAATCCGTACCGCTGAGGAGCTGTTTTTGCTGTGTAACGTGAGGCTTTCTGCCAGGATAAATTGACAAATGCTTGTGGATGGGATTTATGCAGGTGGTGGCGAAAGCGAGGGAAGCTTCAACATACTCTGTGAAAAGTTATATTTTAAATGTGGGAAAGAATAGGTGATGCTCCGAGCACCCGCTGAGGTTCTGGCCTTGCTGCTCCCAAGTGGAGCGGGCCAGGCAGGGCTGACCTCCTGTGCGGCCTGGGGACCTTCATAGGAGCTTTCTTGTACCAAAAATGTGAACAGTCATGGTTTGGACTTCTGCTCTTTTCCCTAATTTCAAACAAATTTCTTGTGGAGTGAGTTGGAGTGGGAGCGCAGGACAGGCAGCATAGTTTTCTTGGAAAGCAAAGGGGAAAATGTGCTCTAGTAGTCTGAGCAATAAATAGGTGGTTGAAACCAGTGTTCAGTTCTCATTGCTAGGCTCTCTCTTTGCTAACAAACAAACATTAACAATCTAGACCAGTTTAAAATATTCCAGTCTTGCTAAATTGATGTTTTAAATCGATCAAATGGCAAAATAATCCCAAACTGGTGCAACAAAACTGTTATAATCCTCATTTAAATTACTCTGCTTTAATCAGCAAATTAGAAATCAGCTATGCGATCACTTCTCATTAGTTCAGCAAGTTATGGTGCATCTCAGGAAGAAGCAAACAAGTTTAAGTGGCTTACCATTAATTAAGCTAAACCATCGCTGTTGGTGATTGAATTTACATCTGAACACACACATACTGAGGCTGTCTCCACAGCACCAGCAGCCTCAGCTTCCTGGAGGATGTCACTGCGTGCTCCCATCCTGTGCTCACGGCTTGGTGGGCACAATTCAGCATGCCAGTGTATGTTAATGTAGATATGTTGTGTTTTTTTTTATTATTATTATTTTTTACTTTGCTTTTGTTCCCATTTCATTGCCTTGCTGGAAACATACAGGCATGGCTTCCTAAGCAGCAGTGTAAGGGAAAAGCGTAAGTGCTCTGTTTGTGTGATCCAAAAAAGAGCCCTTGAAGGCTTTCAAACAACGTGTGCCAACCTAGAGGCGAGCCCGCTGGTGCTCGTGCTGCTCACCAGCACGGAGCCAGGGTATTTCTGGCTATAATAAGGACTGCCTTGGACAAGAGTGTGTTGTATGAATTCCTCAGGAAGCTGTCCTTCTGCAGCAAGGAAATCCTGTATTGGGCTATATGTGGTTCATAGAAGCTGGGTCTGCTTGCAGACCTTCAGATTCAGTGTTATACCCTGCTGATAGCTGGCAAGCAAACAGATGGGCAGAAGGGGCAGGAACATCCCACTTACAAAACAGGAAATATTTTATGAGAGGACAAACTCCTGGATGTCCATGGGCGTGCTCTGGAGGCCTTGGAGGGTTGCTGAGTCTGCTCTTCAAGACACTTGGGTGTTTTTTTTGTTTGTTTGTTTGGTTGTTTTTTTTGTGTGTGTGACTTATTGTAGTTCTCTGCTTTAGACTGTTTAATAGCAGGTGGTACGAAGCAGCAGGTATAACCCGCTTGCAGCTGTACTTCCCTGCTGCAGGAAGGGATGCCCCCAGATTGCCTCCTGCACCTGCCACAGGCTATGTGCAGCTTGGGCTCCCCGGGGCAGGTACTGACATGGGAACACCCGGCAGGGGTCTAAGGCTTGCACCTCAGGTACATCATGAAAGCACCAGACAATTGTCATCACCTGTGTGTGCCTTCTGCCCCTCTGCTGCTTTCTTCTGCCTGCCCAGACGGCGAGCTCTCTGGTGCAGGCTGCTTTTCCCACGTCTCAGACAGTGTCTGGCATGCTGTAGCACTGACATATCAGTTACACAGATGTATGAAATACTGCTCTCAGTGGAAAACTTAATGGATGCTATATACCCAACACTCCTTTTTGCCTCCACAGATCTCCCACAGGGATGTCATGCAGATGGTAAATACTGGGATAGCTATTTTTAGCTCGGTGTTGTACATGATTAAGTATAACATTATTCCTTATTTAGTGAGCAGGATATCCTGCATAGGGGGCATTCTGAAGCAAGTGTTCAGATAACATTTATTTAAACAATGGGTGATTTAAACAATGGTAGTAAAAATCAATGTTGTGGATTCTCTGTGATTTTGAGGCTATGGTTATTGGTGTGTGACGTTATTTTTCTGGAGTATGCAATTGCTATTAAAAACCTCATCAACTTTTTTGTTGTTGTTTTATACAGGCACAATAAGATTGTTCCTTAAGTGAAAAAACAAGGAGCATTAGCATTGTAACTTGCCAGCAGTGGAATTTATAGATAATTTAACCCAAACAAATGAGCTGCTGTTTCTCCAGGAGAGGCCGAAAACACATTGGAAAGCCACTCCAGAAGTAAATGCATTGCCTGTGGTCCAGCCCCCAGACACAGAGGGACGTGTCACACCCCTGCTGCTTGTCCTCAAGTTCAATGTAACCTTGGTACACGAAGTGACAAGAGGAGCAAAGCATTCCAGACAAGGTGAAATGGTTTGTTTCCTTTCCTCTGTGATGGGCTGTAAAATGTGAACTACAGATCAACGGTGATAACGTGGATGAGCTGTTTCCATTGCAAAGCGAATACAGCCCCTGCAGCGTAATTTCAGTAGGATGGCAATGATGGGTAATGAGCAGCAATGCTTGCTGCTATTTGGTAACTGAAAGTAGTTTTGTGTTTACAACCCCTTTATTTCTGGTACAGCAGCCATCAGATGCTATTAGCTTGTGGGAGCAGGTAGATGGAGTGACTCTTAAACTGGCAATTTCCAAGTAAGCTCTTGACAGCAAAATTGGGCAGTTGCTCACCCCTGTGAAGTCTCCTACCTCTGATATATTCAGCTTTTTGCCTAAAGCTTTTTACCTGTGCTCAGGGCACATGGAAGCAGCCATGGTCCTGCAAAATTGGCCATTGGCCATCCCTCATCAGCCCCCGGCTCTCCAGCTCTTGTCTTGCCACTGGTTGAGGAGGTACCAGCTGGTCACTTTGATGATGGCAGTGAAAACCAGTGTTGCAGACTCGCTCTGGTCCCAATTTTGAAGTTGTGGTTATTGGAGTGCAGACTGCTATTTTGTGGCTCAGGTGATCCTGCCCCAGCACTGCTGGCACATGCACAAGCATGCACAGAGCCCGTGCTTGCACTCTCATCTGGAGCAGCTGATGCACACTTGCTGCCAGATGGCCCCAGGCTCATGTCCCACCGGCGCAGGTGACACCTGGATCCTCTGTCCAGCAGAGCTTCCAGAGATAAATTCATGTAGGACTGGGGGGAGGCTGCAGCCTTCCCCCATGTGCTGTTTCTGCGGTGCTAGTGGCTGTGCTGCGAAGCTCGTGGGCAGCTGGTGGGCAGGCGGTGCCCAGCATGGCCACGCAGGCTCCTGCAGGTGTGGCAGGGTGGCTGCTGAGTGTGGAGGGGCAACTCCTCAAATCAGCCTTGCATGAAGATAGTGCAGGCTGGGTCAAAAATCAGTGTGCCTGTGGCAAAAACCTGAAGGCATGTGAAACATGGGGCTTGAGGGTGTAAAAAAGCACAGGCTAGTGAAAATTGAAGCTACAGACCAATGGGTTTGTACAGTTCAGTGGTGTTTTTTATTAGGGCTTCTTAAATGATAGGCTTTGTACCAGCACAACTGTGCTTTTTAACCACTTCTGCTGTTTGTGGGTGCAGAACAGAGTTCTTGCAGCGATGGCTCACAGGCAGTAAGTAGCATGATAAATGCTTTGGTCCTCGTATCCTGCTTTACAAAGAAATACAGGAAAATGTGAAGCAAGGAGTGTGGGGGGAGAAAAGTGCTTTTCATTTCCTATTTGTTTTCTAAAATCCGACTGCTGGAAGGACATTTCTGAGGAGCAAGGTTGTGACTTCAGCTGTCAGCAACATCCTCACGGAGCATGGAATTATTCTGCTGGTTGAGATGTTGTAACATAGCTTATGGTTCCCTACCTTTACATCTGCTTTACTAAAAAAAAAATAATCCTGATTATAATTCCAAGGGTCAGTGTTGGAGCAGTAGTTTCCTGTAGTTCTCAAATGTAATCACAAGTCTCACTCTGGTTTGGCTGCCTGGGAATGAATTCAGGCTGCTTGGCCTTGGTTACTCAGTTTGATGTCTCAGCATGTAGCATATTGGCTATTGAGCGTGAGCTTCTTTCTGCAAAGTACCGTTATGTACTTGAAATAATGTTTTGTTTCATATAAAGACAAATTACAAAAACAAACATTTGTGCAGCCTTTCTCCTGCACTTATTTCCCTGACTCATTCCTTTTTTAACTCCTTTCTCAGATTGTTACAGCATTTTCAGTTCACTGGGTTCAATCTCCTGCATTCAAGTGCTGCTGCTGTGCCTTAGCGGGGCCTCCTACAGCCTCGTGCAGATGCAGCTGTGTCGCAGAAATGCAGGTCTGATTCGATCACCTGAAATGAAACCACAACCCATGTTTATATAGATGCTTAGATGCTTCTTAAAGTTCAGCAAGCAGCTTCAAAACTCAGTAAACATTTACTAAACAAAGAGGAGCCAGGGATGATGGCCCTGTCCGCATTGACATCTGAGACGGAGCTCACACGCTGCCAGCAAAATACGTGTTTAAAAATGATTTTGAGTTATCTGTGCAGAAAGCAGGGGAGGAATTCTAGAGAAAACAACAGCGGTACAAGATCTGGCCTTATGGTTGAGAAACAGTGACAGGAAAATGTTATGTAAAGGAGTCATGTCCTGAACTGTCAGACCAGCTGGGTGACTGGATTTGTGTGTGACTGCATGGCAGGAGTTTCCTTGGCTGCAAATGTGAGATGCTGCTTGCAGATACCCAGGCGATCGCAAACTCCAAAGTCTTTCAGGAGCGGTAACTCAATATGCTCATTTCTTGGTTTTAAGCATAGTCACCACAGGACTCTTGAAGCAAAAGCTAGTCAGGACACAGAGACACATCCAGAAATACAGCTTGGCTACAGTGGGCTTGGTACAGTCTGTGAGGGAGACGTCATGTGAGATATGAGGAAAAGCAGGTCTGAACAGATCATCAGGACCTGGCAGTGCCCTGAGGGAAAGGGTTGGGTGAGGAGGTCTCAGTGACAGATGGGTCCCAGAGGGCTAATGGGACTGCTCAAACCTCCTCGCGGTGAGTCTGGAGTACTGATGTGGGCAGAAATGTGGAGCAGTCTGGTTTGCTGTTTCATAACCATAGGTAAAATAAAAAAATGCAAATTACAAGCACGTGGACTGATGGCCATATGTTTTTTAAATGTAGTAGGCTGCCATATAAATTTTGTTTCATGTCCAACACTTATCTTGCTTATGGCTTCTATGCTGAGTATTGAAGGTCAGAACCATAACCCGGTGACATAGAGCTGTGTACATCTTGCAGGTTAACTAACGATGCTGCCATTATTTCCCCCCTTGTCTCCTCTAGGGCATACACTATTCCTCTCAGATTTTGGACCACAGCTGCTCTCTGCAGCCATGGCTGACCTGCACAGCTTGTCCAGTGAAGAGCAATAATTCCTCAGCTCTTCAGTTTCCCATGGCTCCGGTATTTGAGAAATTGAAGGGAACTACAGACAAAGAAGTGATTTATCCTGCTCCTCTGAGAGGCAACAAACTAGCAACACTGGTAGTTTCTGTTGTTGGGGGTTTTACAAGCTCTATTATTCATATTTATTGCAGTAACCCTGCTTCCAGGATGTTCTGCTTTCCGAGAGAAGTACCCATGTGGTTGCAGCAGTCGTGTTTGTACATCGCTCCTGTGGAGCAGGATGCTCACACACCTGAATCTGCTTCACACACTCTCCTCGTGCAATGGACCTCAAAGGATTGCCAAGGGAGGGCTCAAACAAAAGAACTCTTTCTATCAGACCGTCATTTTTGGCTGTGGTTGCTGATGTAAAGACCTTGTGACAGCCCAGCCATGCAGTCTGAAGCAATGTGTGCTTCTTTACATCCTCTGCAAACAAGTTCCCCATCCCTGGCCTGCACTGTCCCCTCCTAAAAGCAAACCTTGCCATAAAAGCTTTATGTGAGTGCTCCCACACCTAGACCCACTTGCTTCGTCCCAGAACAGGACCCAAGGATTGCTGTTCTCGAGGGAAGCAAGACAATCCTCAGCAGGTTTGGCTCACGACTCTCCATCTCTCGGCAACAAAAGCCAGGGTTAACTATGAGCAATATCTCCCTCGGTCAGCACAGTTTGGTGCAATCTCCAGGTCACATTGCCACTCGCTCCCCACAGACCACAGCTTGCGAGGGAAAGGCGATGACACTGTCAGTAGTGCCGGAGGCTTTGCAAGCGTGGAGATATTTCTGTGCCTGTCTTCCAACCTGTCTGGCTCTGCCACTCGTGGGCTCGGGATGACTCCCGCCGTAGCCCTGGGTGTGTATTTCTGATGAATCTCAAATTCTCCCATCTGGTTTGTGCAGACAGCCGCTGTTAACGGCAGCAGGGCTGACATCATGGCAGCTGTCATACAGCAGGCAAGGAAATGGGCCCTGTGCAACACATGAATAACTTCTCCTGGGGTTATTTCTTCTTCCCTTTTAGTTTGTCAGCCGATGAGTGATTTGGGCAAAAGGGAGGGGAGGGGGAATGAACAAAACAAAACAAAAGAGTCTTTTTTCATGATTTGAATGAAGAGGCTGCAAGCAGCTATGGGTAGAGAAGCAGACCACAATGCATGCAGCTATTAGTACAGCAGCCCGTCAGCACCCTGATGTATTGATGGCAACAACTTTGCTGTTCAGTAGGCACTGAGGCCCACAGAGCTGTGACCAACAATGACTCCCCTGCCGCCAGGCTGCCCTTTATCACTTTTATTTGTAGAAATAATGGACAATGCTGAGCTTGTGATGCTGTCCCGCTGCCTCGGCCCCATTGCTCCATAACCCCTTGATGGGGAGCTGCAGAATCATGCAGTTTTACACCAAACTCATGCCCCAAAACGTTCTTTGCCTGCGATGGGGGCACGGTGAGATGGGTCTGTGGCTGCCTGCCAAAACCCTCAGGGGCAGGGGGCTGCTGGCCGAGGGGCTGGGGTTCTGCTCCGGGGGCACGTTGCTGTGAGGACACCATCTGGCTGCGGTGCTGGGCCGTGAGGAGCTGGGGCGGGCTGTGAGGAACTGGGATAAACGCTGAGGAACCGAGATGGGCCCTGAAGAGCCAGGACAGGCTGTGAGGAGACGGGGTGGACCCCAAGGAACCGGGACGGGCCCTGAGGAGCCGGGATAGGCCCTGAGGAGCCGGACCCGCCGGAGGCCCGGGCAGGAGCGGGCGGCGCCGCTCCCCGCCCCGCGGGCGGCTCGGTGCCGGCCGGCCCCCGGGCTGACAACGCCCCCGGCCCTCTCTCGGCGGCCGGGCCCGTGGCATTTCCTCTGAGCTCACTCGGCGGCTGACGCGGCGCCGCTTCCCTCGGAAGAGGAAGCCTCGCAGCAAGCAGCGGCAGCAGGCAGGGGGGCGTGCGGCGGTGGGGAGCGGGGCGGCGGCGGCGCTGGGGGCGGCCGAAGGGGACGGCGGCGGCGGGGCCGGGCGCTCCCCGCCCGCGGGGCCGGGCGGCGGCCAGCATGGCCCGAGCCCCCGCCGCGCCCCGGCCGTGTCCGACAGCCTGGACGTGCGCGTCCTGTGGCCGCTGGCCACCTGCCTGTGCACCGCGCTGCTCTGCCTCTGCCAGGCCCCGCGGGGCCGAGCGGCGGCGGGCGAGGAGGAGGAGGAGGAGGAAGGCGCGGCCGAGGCGGGCTCCGTGCCGCTGCTGAAGGGCTCGGCGCTGCTGCTGCTGGTGGCGGTGCTGCTGGGCAGCCTGCTGGCCCGCTGCTGCGGCTCGGCGGGGGGCGCTCAGCGGCACGGCACGGGGTCGGGCTGGGGGGCTGCCGCGGCTCGGCGGGGTGCCCTGGAGGGGTTCCACGCCCGGCAGCTGCGGCTCTCGCCCCACGTCCTGGGGCACAGCAAGGCGCACGTCGGCCGGGTGGTGGCCGAGCTGGTGCGCGCTGCCAAGGCGCAGGGGCTGCAGCCCGGCCCGCTGGCCCTCAGCCTGCGAGGGGACTTCGTGCGCATCGGCAGCGCCTACGAGCAGCACAAGGTGCGAAGCCCAGACTGCTTCGACGTCCTGGTGCCGCTGCGCCTGCCGCCGCGCCTGGAGCCCGAACCTCGACGGGACCTGGGGCCGGGATTGGGACCCGGAGCTGCCTTTGTGTGCGGGCTGCGGGCCCCTGCGGGGGCTGGTTGGCCACGCCGCTACCGGCCCTTCACCGAGGGCTTCTGCGTGGAGCCACAGGGCCGCTGCCTCCTCTCGTCAGCCCTGGTGCTGCGCTGGTTCCAGGGCCACCTGCAGCGCTGCCTGGGCGCCGTGCGGTATCGGCTGCAGGAGCGCTGCCGCATCAGCCTCTCGGCCTGCCCAGGGCGCCCGCCGACGCTTCACATCTTGCCCTGCTCAGACTACGTGTGCTGCCACATCTCCATGGCTGTGCGCCTCATCCCTGCCATCCCGCTGGGCGACGCGCTCTACCTCACAGCCCTGCTGCCCGAGGGTCCGCAGGCAGCCCCGGTGCAGGAGGCCCTGTGGGGCCTGAACGCCTCGCGGCAGGAGCAGCGGCTGCTGAGCTGGCTGAAGGAGCAAGCCCCGGCCTCCTCCTGCCACCTCAAGTGCCTGCAGATCCTCAAGGGCCTGCGGGACCTCCGCAGGCAGGGCCTGGAGGAGCCGTTCTGCTCGCAGTGGGGCCAGGTGCTCTCCTCCTATGTGCTGAAGACGGCCCTCTTCTCCCTGCTGCTGCAGGGGCCCCTGGAGGCTTGGGATGAGCGGTTCCTGGTGGAGCGGCTGGAGGACCTGGTGATGTACCTCAGGGACTGCCTGCGCAAGCAGGTGCTGATGCATTTATTCCTGGGCAATACCAGCCTCCCCGAGGCCGTGGCGCTGCCCAGGTTCCTCAAGGAAGCCGCCCCTGTGAACTTGCTGGCTGCCTTCGACGGGCCCACGCTGGATATGGCCGCCTTCCAGCTGCTCTACACCTGGAGCCAGGCCCCGCACCTCATCAGGGTGTACAGCAGACCCCGGTACCTGCGGCCAGCACCCGTCCCGTGCCGGCACGTCACCGAGGCCCGGCAGGAGCTGCACGGAGAGTGACCGGCATTGCCTCTGTGCCCCGCCTGCCCATCTGCCCAGAGCCCACGTCTCACCGAGGAAGGTGGGATCTGCTGAAATGTTCTGCAGTTTTGTCCCTGACCTGAGAAAACTAGGAAACCAAAGGCCAAGACTTAAGGAAATTGTGATTGCTTCAGTTTTTTAATCTCATCCTTGTTGGTTCGTGGAGAATTGTGAAATTTCTGGAGAAATGCCTTAGTGGGGAAGTGTTAAAGTTCGGTCAGCTCCAAGCAACAATTCTAGAAATCTGTCTTAACTTGTTGTTTTAGTGGCAAAATTGACCTTTTTCTGAGATTTGCTTTTTATCATACAAAATCCATTTGGGATTTAAAAATCCCATGAGTGCAAACAAAACCTCCTAATGTACCAAGATGCTCTTAAAATGAGATGAGCATTAGAGCATGGGTGCTGATCTCAGTTTGAAATGCTCAATGACATGATTTAAATTTCCTGTGTAATCTAATACATCGTGCTGAATGGAAATATAATATGCATGCTAATGTCGCATCATGGGAAGAAGTTAAACCTCTCTGATGTGAAGAATCTAGTTGTGCCTTTCTGTGTTAAATGAAGGTTTTACTGAAGGATTGAAATATGGATAAAAAGAAACAAATAGCACTTTATTTTCACAAAGGCCTTCATTCTACCATAATTGGCTGCTCTAAATACTGGCTATGGAGGAAGCATTAGTATTTTCATAAAGGGATGATGTTTGAATCATCCGCAAGAAAACCTTCTTTTGACAGAAATACTCGGGAGTCCATTCGTGGGTTCTTGGTTTTTAACCTTTTTTTTTTTTTTTCTAACTTTTTCTCAGAATTTTCTTTAATACAAGGACCAACAACAAAACAAAGACATTTTATATTTGTTTTGGAACAAAGCTTCAACCAGTCCAAATCTCAGTGCTGTAAGCTGACTGCTGTGCCCTTGTGCTCTCCAGTAAGAGTGTGGTGGGATTTTTGGATTAATGCCTAGCCGGTTCTCTGACTGTGGCAGCATTTTGACCAAATAACCTGATGGGATTTTCTAGTGCTGTGTATAGCAAATCATTATCTTGTTGTGGGGAGGAGGAAGTAAAATATTTCAGGGTACTTGAAAATTCTGTAGCACTATTTCATGGTACAGTGGGGCAGTCTTAGGCTATGGATTATGGTGTCTTCTAAATGTAAGCATCAGTGAGATAATTTCCACTTCTAGTGGGAAGACTGTTTGAGAATACATCACAAAGGGTCTTACCGGGCTGAACAGGCATCATTTAACTGTTTGTTAAACTTCTCCCATTGGTCTTGGTGGTAAAGTTCAGTTTGAAGGAGCTTGGGCTTGCGGACCTCTGCCTGGTTACATCCTGGTCTCTGGAATAACCTGGCGAGGTGTAACGCAGCTCTGTGAGTGTCCTGTGTTCCTGGTACAGGAGCCTGATGTATCCTAGGGTGTCAGCAAATGCAGAATGGCAAATCTTTGCTTTAAGTTAAAACGTTGGGTCACCTGCTCAAGTGTTTGATGCATTGAAAGCCAAAACGTGTTACTGAGTTGCTGATGCTTAGCATATTAACATTTGCCTGATTACCCACTCTACTGTGTCCTAGGTGAGCAATCTGAAATGAATTATAAATTACTAAATGTAACTCCTGGGAAGCTTCAGGATAACTTGAAATTACTAATACACTCCTCCTCTCCCTGATGTACATAGAGATACTGGTGTGCTTTATTCACAGTTCTATGCAACAAAGCACAAAACAAACATTTTTTAAATCTATGAAGCTTTATAAAAATCTATTTTTCTAAATGGAAACACACCCCAGGCAGATGTTTGCCTGCTTCTGTCTGTGTATTTTTTTAACTGCTCTTGCTGTCTTATTTTCAGGTAATTATAGTATAGGTCACACCCGCAAGTTGGGTTATTTTTATATATGAAGCACTGTGCTTCTTTCTACAAATACAAATAGTGTATTTAAAGGTAGTATTGATCAAATGTTCTTTGCACATGGTATTTAAGGCTAAGTAAGCTACCTTTGTCAGTGGTAGGTTTTTTTTTTTTTTTTTTTTTTTTTTTTTTTTTTTTTAGCAGACCAAGATGTGTACTGTTTCTGCAGACTTGTGTGATTTGGTGATGGAAATGAGATGCAGGTCTGCATTTGATGGACTAGATGCAGGTCTGCCCGAAGGACTAGATGGCCAGTCCAGGGTACTGTGGCTGCCTGAGCTCATGACAAAAACACTCCAGCTGTTAATTCCTGCATCGTAACCACTTCAGTCAGCCATTGGTTTGTTCACATCAAACTGTGCATCCCTCTCTCTGAAAAGTGATCTTTTCTGTGAAAAGGGATGTGTGTTTGGTGTGGATTCTGTACTGGTGGGATTCTGTAATAGACTTGGTAAGAACTTTGTCATTAAAGTGTAGTAAAAGGAAGAGGTGGTTGCATAATGCCATTTGTGGCAAGGAGAGATGGAGAAAATAAATAGAAAATGAAAGTTGGGCTGAGGGGTGAGTGAGACTGATGGTAAACTCTCAGTGAAGATGCACTACAAATAAGCCAAGGGACATGGAGTTAAGGTTGCAGATCAATTGAGAGTTAGGCAGACTTGGGGTGGACGGAAAAGAGATTTAACTGGGTGTTATTTTGACAGTATTTCCAAACCAGTTGAATTCATCTGGGCAAGCTTTCTTGAGGTGACCACGTGTGTGCTGTTGGGTGAGGGCTGAGGAAGACCTCTAGACTAACTTGCAGCTCTGTTGGGCAACTGAGACATTAAGTATATTTGCTTCATCCACTGCAAAGCTTGTGTTCATGAGTCTGATTGACAAAAGGAGCTGATGGAAGTTGGGTTCTGTTACACTGTTCATCTTACTCCACAAGAAACGTGACAGCGGTAGTAACTGTGGCGTCCTGGTGCCATTACAGAGCCTTATCTGCAAGGGGGTGTGTAGAGAACTTGACCTGGCGATACTGCACTAAATACACCAAGGTTCTGAATACGTGCCATGTGTTAAGGTCATAGCTATTACAATGTACTATAGGTTCAGCATGGTGGCCTCTGTACGCGGAAACTGAAACGCAAATGCAGAAGAAAGAGCATGTTATTTAGCACTAATGTGGGTTCTTGGTTCTCTTTATCTGCAAGCTAATGTTACAGAGACTTTGTGCAAATGAAGTTGGTTTTATTGAACATTGGTTGGGACGGGGAGTCACACCTGCGAAAGAGTAAGTTTATTTGCCAAAATGCATATTGGCAATGCAACGGCAATGCCAAAATGCATGTACGTGACTTCTCATTGTATTGAAAAATAATATGTATTTCTCAAAGACATCATTATTTCTTATCTGACTAAATGTCTCAAAAACATTCCTCCTCCTTTGAATTTGAATTTCTACAGAGTAATGTAAATTCCAAATGTCTGTCTGCAATGGATGTTTTTGGTACAACTATTTTTGCTGGTTAATAATTAGACCAAAGATTAAACTAAAGTGTTCAGCTGCTATTGCTGTTTTGTTGTTTTGTTTTGTTTTCAAAAAGTGTTTTTAGGCTCAAAATGTCAGCCCACTTTAATGAAGCATTTATAAATTCATTTCCTATTTAATATCAAAATACATTTGCACTTTTATTGTTTCCATAAAGTTGGTGTTCTTGTTTTAATATTTCACTGTAGTAATAAACAGCTGTTTTAAAGCACCTGTGCCTCAAGATTGAAATTCCTTGTTGTTGTTGTTTTTTGTCTTACAAAAAGCTACCTGCAGCTGTAAAACTGTGATCTGCAGGTTTATATGCTCTTTAGGAGGAGACTACTAAAGTGGCAAAACTATGGGAAACCAGGAAGTCCACGCCTTGGGAGTTGTGCAGAGAGATATGGGAGGCAAGCCAGGAGAGAGACTGGAGCACGGCTGGCACAGGTGGTTGTGTTGTGGAATTCTGAAACAGAGCACATTGAGGTTTGTGCCTGCAGTGCTCTGAGGTTGGGAAGGTATTGGTTCTTGTTTCCCCACCTTCTGTTTCGGGTCACTGCACAAAATCTGCTTTTCCTCATTCTTAATGACGAGCTAGGACTTCATTTCATGGTATCTCTGTGAGCTTTTCAGCATGGCATGTACAAACATGCCTCTGTTCCAAAACACGTAGGTTGTGCTTGATTAAATATGGAAAAACTCCTGCTGAAGCCAGCAGGAGTTGAATGGATGGACTAGCAAGTTACCTGTCCTTTACTACTCTTTGGTAAGATGCCAGAATTACACACTTGTGGCTTGTGCCGATTTTCCCTATTAAAGAATGGAATACCAGCAATATTTCTACATTTTTGATCATTAAATTAAAGCTATGTTGCAAACAACTATCTCGAGATCTTTGTGTGCCTGCCTCTTCAATAGCTGACAGTAGCTTCTCTAAGATGGGCACCAAATATTTTATAAAACTCTGAGAAAGTCCAGCTGGTTAATGGACTTCTCACTTGCAAACATTTAAGGAATATCAATTTTTTAGCGTCAACACTTATTCACCCAAGTCAGAACAGAAGAAGTGTATTTAGATCTTTACCTCTTTAATAAAATTATCTCATATTAATGGCTTCCTTAAAAGCAGTAACAATCCTCTGGTCTCCATTAATTCCTTTCTCTGAAGTATTTCTCCATTTGAATCTTGAGGTTCTATTCAGCAGAAAATCATCAGAGAACCATAGGGATTTTCTTTCATGATAAATCTGTTGTTAACCAAAAATTAACTGGCCTAAGGACTTGCATCCTTGGTGTTTAAAGAAAAGCCTGTTTGCATCCAACTCATTGGATAAATTGTTTAAAATCCTTCCACCTCTGTGCAAATACCTCCCTTGTAATGCAGCCAAGGTCAGTAGTGAATTGCTGATTAAGTACTGCTAATGCGAGTTAAAGCTGCCTGGAGGGGAAAGGACTCTTATGTGTGCACCCAGTTTTCATAAGGCTTTTTTCATCCCATTTTTCAAAGAGTTCAGGCAGGAGAAACATGCTTTTCTAGGCTGTTTTATTTCCTGTGTCACCTCTTTAAATGTCTGCCTGTTGAGTCTTCCTGAGGTAAGTGAAGTTCTGACTGATGATAATTAACTTGAGGAGCTGGCAGCAGAGCAGCCAGCCCCATTTTTGTTGTGCTGATGGTGCTGGGAAGCTGCCATCAACATAAGGGCAAGGAACCTGCGCCCCTTTAGGCTTGTGGATTCAGCTTCTGTGCTTGTTGATGCTCTCCTTGAGGGGTCTGAGTAGATCACAACCCCAAAATCAGCAGGACATGGAGGGCTGGCTGTACACAGAGCTGCCTGTATGTTGTATTGCCATCTTGGATTTCTCAGCCTGATGGTATGCCTAATTAAGGGACTACCTATGCTCTTGTGTGTGTGCCTGCAGTGTCCTATTTTAAACCCATACCCAAGAATTGGCATATTTGCAACTCCTTTACAAGAGACTCAAAGCGTTGTACTATGAAATCAGCAATAGAGCTGTAGATAACATATGCTCTGTATCTGCACGACAGTCTGTTAGTGTTCAAATAATGATTTACATGCAAAATTCTTAAAGGTTGTTACAAACGCATATGCATCAAATGTCACTGCATACCAGTTTTCTGCATTAAGGAAGCATTTTTTTTCCCTTTAAAGGATAGCAGTACTGATTCAGAGGTTTGGAAAATTTCTGCGTACTCAAGTTACAGGTCTGCATTTCTTGAAACCCCTGGGATTTTTTTTTTTTTTTTTCCCCCTAAAACCAGGACCAAAGCTGCATACAGAATAAGCAGTTCTCTGGCTTGGACTGGGTTTAATAATGGCTTGCTGCTGTTTTCGTGATGCTCGTGGTCCTCTATAGATGTCTACCCCTGCCACAAAGTGTTTCCTCAATAATCTGGGCAGGAAAAAATGATGGGAGGTAAGGAATCAAGATGACAGAAGTGGCAGGGATTATGCTGTGAAGGTTACTGGCTATCGAATTAAGGAAGAAAAATTCCCCTTGTGATAGATTCCTAGAGGAGAAAATGGCAGAGTTCTGTGACAAGTCTCTGTACTGATACAAACCCGCTGGCTGAAGACAGAGGAAGAACAGCAAAACGTGACAGGATGGACCATTTTTCCACTTCTGTTTTAGTCCCCTGCTTTCCAGTTTCAAGTCGGGGAGAAAAGAAACTTAGAGCTGAAATCGCTGGCAACCCATCCTGCTTACCAGCCATGCTGCAGGGCGAGGGAGAAGGCAACTCCCAGCTCTGGGTTCCCGTGTTTTACTCTGCAGAATGAAGCCACTGAAACACAGTACTCCCATCAAGGGAGGGAGTCCTTGGGAACTGTTTGCTAATTCATCTCTTTATCCCACGTTATCATCTGAGATAACTTTTTTTAGAAGACAAGCACCTGTTGAAATTTAGGCCTTTCAGGTATGTTTATACACGCTGAAAACTGCTCTGGAGTTTGCTCATTCCTGCCGGCATGGCATAGGTAACTGCTCCGCTTCCTGTGCAAGTGGAGCGCTGGAGCAGCAGCTACAGAGGAAATGAGTCATTCCTCTATTTCTGTTGCAAAAGGCTTCTCTGTACTGTACAATACATTTAGGAATATATTCTTAAGGCTTATTGGAAGTTCACCCCCTAGGACCACGTTCAGGGGTTTAAGCACCAGCATATTAACAAGCATGTTACAGACTTCCATTGGGTATTAAATAGGTTGTGCAGGCTTGGCTTCCTCAGGGAGGTGTTTCCCAGGGTGTTCCTTGTGCTGTTAGTTCGTGCAGCTCAGCGCCAGGTCCATCCACAGGCAGATAGGCTGCTGCCGAAGGGGTGGCCGGAGGGTGCTGTTTTGGTAGTGTGGCTTCAGAGCGCCTTATTTTGTCTTAAACCATTGTAGGTTTGTGTAAGTGCAACTGGAAAAGGAGAAACTTGCTAGTCATAAGGATTCTGAATCATGGGCACTTCTCCAAAAAGCATTTCTGTGCAGAGCCTGGAAGTGTTTTCCCAGAAGCTATCTGAGCTCACCAACCATCCAGACCCTACCAAAGCTAACAAAATCTCCTGGGGGGGGGAGGATTGTTTGGGGTCACAGAATAGCACATCAGTAGACTCTGACAAACCATAAACCCATGTCTCTACTTTTATTTCAGTGTGGTGTTTTGCAGAGATCTGCAACCACACTTTAAACTAGCTCTTGGTAGGATGACTGATTTAATAGGCATGGGGCTTGTGAGGCAGAGCAAAATAGCACCGTTCTCCTCTGTGTGCCGTCTCGCTGTTGCTGTGGTAGGTAGGTGGCTAAATAAAGCAGATAGGCACTTTGTTGTAACTCCTGCCTGGAAAAGGCAGTGGTTCTTGGTAGCAATTTGTCAAATTGAATCCAGTTGGTTTCAGGAGTTTAATTTTTTCAGGAACAAAGCAAGTCTTAGACAAAGCTTTTGTATCTGCCGAAGGATAATGTTGAGGTTCTTCTAACAGTCTGCTTCTCTCTTTGCTCCTTGAATGGCTGCCTGCCCTGAAATGCCGAGTCTTCAGGATTTTCTGCATGCTTTTACCTGGCTGAGAGTGCCAATTACAACAGCAGCAGTGATGCCATGAGGGCAGTGCAACTGCCTGTGGTGTTCACTCCTTGTGTTTTACAGGTGCTCCTTGCAACGTTCATGCTTTCAGTATAAAGACATGGTGGGCGTCAGAGGGAGGGAGGCTGGTCACAAAACATGCTGACTGGTGTGGTCTATGCCTTGCAAACACTACAAGGTCTCCAAGAGACCAACACATTGCTCCAGGCAAGGTATGCTGGCTCACACTGCAGCTCGTGCTCACCTGAGAGCCGCAGAGATAACGCAGGCCTCCAGAGCTTGTGTGAGTAACAGCACTTTAAATTTTCCTCTTGAAATAGTTCTCATTATCCACAATGTTTACAGGGGCATATGGGGCACATAATTAGCTTTCAATGCTCAAATAATTCTTCAAGGAAGATTGTTATAGACTTCCAAAACGATCTCTTTGTTTAGTGGCAATTAAGAGCTAATTATAATGAGATGCTGTGGGATGAAATTAGTATCCAACTTAGAGTGACAACAGAAATATCCATGTAGATAAGCTAGAGGGGAGATGGTGGGATAAAGGGGAAGGCAGGGGCAGCAGCAGCTTTGCTGCAAGGAGGAGGCAGGTGCATCACTTTGGAGCAGGCTACAACTAACCCAACTGTCACCAGAAGAGTCTGCCCTCACCAGGAAAAGTGGCAGCACGTCTGAGAGCTGCCTGTGATTTGCATGAACTTCTTCAGCCAAAACTGTCAAGGTTTGTTGCTTTTATAGAAGGTTGTGGTCTGAGCTCTGCTCCCTGCTGTCTGAATGTCACCTGGTGAAAGTGTTGTTCTCCCAGCTCTGCCACCTGCTGCCTGAGGAAAGGCTGCTTCAGTGGCAAAGTTCACCTTTTTGGTCGATAATAACCCTTATAACAAGACTTTCATATCTAAGGGCTCTAGGAGTCCAACAGTTTGAGTATCTGTTTGTTAGACCATCGCTGGAGTAGCTACTTGTGCATAGTTTCTACAAGTGCACTGGTATTTTATTTGAATAAAAATTCTTGCTCTCAGTGGTTGGCAAACACAGCTGCCCTCAACATTCTCCTGCTCTGCTCCCTGCTCCCCTCATACACAAGTGGGTGACAGCACACACACAGACAGTGCCATGTTGTGCTGGAAGCATGCGAGTGGCACAGAAAATTAATTTTGGGTGGGTAGCACAGTGCTCTGATTGAATACAGGAGCACAAGTGATCTGCTGTCCTGGCACACCTTTGCTCCTCGAAAGTGACTGGAGCTGGTTTTCAGCAGTTTTCCCCCTCTGTGATGGGTCAGGACTTGCGGAGGGGGCAGGCCCTTGCAGAGAAGGGAGCAGAGCAGAAAATAACTCCCTTCTCCCTCCCGCACAGTATTTTCATAACCCTTTAATGGCATCCCGGAGGAACAGAGACAAGATGGTGACCGTGCTCTTCCTACAGCTGCTCCGTTTCTTCCAGCAGGGGAGGAGGTCAGGATGAGATAGGATTAATTTTTTATTTTTTTTCCTTCTTGGAAAATGATTTGTGCTGCTATGTAGGTCCCTAGTTCAACACTATAGAAGAGATGCTGAAGGGAGGGAGATGAGCAAGCATTGTGCCCTAGGGCTAGCACGATACCTGGCTCCCGTAAAGTGCCCTTCTGAGGGCAGTGGGGCGTGCAGTCAGCCACCCTTGATGGCAGGTGATAGTGTTTGAAATACTAGCACAGCAGGATGGGATGGTAGGTGGGGCTCAGCCCACACCTGGAAGGAGCCAGGACAGTCCCTCAGCATCAGACGTCTTTCCCAGCAGCATCCCTTCATCAGCTGTGGGGTCCCAAATGGGAGGAGGAACGTGGTGTGCTGCTGCTTATGTAATGCAGGGGCCAAAACCAAGATCAAAAGTGCTACTGTGTAATCCTTAAAACAGGTGTCTGCAGCCAGCCACCCAGCAGCAAGGACAGATTTTATGACCTGGGTTTTAGCAGACTGTGGTATATGATGTTGGCTCAGTCTGTGATGAAGACAGGTTTCCTTTCAAAGTACGGGTCTGGACTGCAGTGAGCACAGCGCGTTCCTCTGCGCGGTGATTTTGGTTTCCATTTATGTCCAGAGATGAGATTCCTTGTGAGAAGGAAATTTTAGTTCAGAAGGGGCTTGGTTTGTTTCTGCTGGTTCCTTGTAGCTGGATTGAAGCTTCCCTCATCAGCTGAGCTGTGTTCTAGTAAAAACGCTGCAGGGAAACTCCTAGGAAGGGGGTATAAGGAGAAAGAACTGCGTAACAGAAAAAGATGGATGAAACCAAGGTCCCTCCAAGCCAGAAATATTCAGTAATTCCATGTATTTCTTAGCCACAGCATTGCAGTGCTTTAGAAGACAAATTACTCCTTTAACCCACCAAGTTAAGGTCTACTGTGTGATACAGTATTTGCACATCTGCTTAATGAGATGGGAAAACCAGATGTAATGGTCTCTGCTGGTGTGACAGGATGATTGTAAAAGGAGCCTTTTGCAATAAAAACAGTCCTGCCCTTTTGAACCTGTTGAATTGTGAAGAAGACACAGGCAGGTTTTTGCAAATGATGATTTGGTATTTGCAACTAAATGATCCTAAACTCATCTCTATAGCTCTTCCTTCGTGGCTCAGAAGCTGGTTTCATTGCTGTTGATTTTGTTTTTTTCCTAAGCCCTTAAGCAATCTCTTTTCTTCTGGTTTGGTCATTTGCTTCATAACTTAAAAGCTTTTCTCTTAGCAGCCATATTACTGGATAATTTTTGCTACATTTTACAGCTGTACAGCCCCAGGGCTCAGTTAAAAAGCTTTGCTGATTTAGTTGAAGAAACTGCGTTTGACCATATCTGTTTCTGTGCTAACTTGCATCTCTAGGCCACTGTTGGAAATGGGAAAGCTGTAGATGCCAATTCCTCCCCTTCCTCTTTTAAGTTTGATATGGTTTTTAGTGTTCATGTGATTAAGAAAGAAATATTTTAAGATGTGACTTATTAGTGTGAATCAAATAGGAAGAGTCACAGCACAGTTATATGAAAGAACTTGCAGGGGATTAAACTGTTCTAGAATAAGTCCTCTGTGAGTTTTTAGTGTAACTCAAACTCTCAGCATTCGTCTTACAATTTTATCTTTGAGTCCCAGAGAGATGACCTTGAGGGCACGCAAGACCGAGTTTGCCTTATTCTGTAAAATTACACATCCTGCCTCTTGTAGAAGATACCCTCTCACTTTTAAGACTCGTCTTATCTTGAGCATCTCTCTCTCTAAAGGTGTACAACCCTGGGGCCTTGGTTCAGCTCCCCATTTGCTCAGCCCCTCTCACTGGTGCTGTGCTGTGTCCCCTGGGGCTGGCGGCCCAGCTCTGCAGCTCCCTTGGGCTGGCAACATGTCCCTTGTGCTGCCAGAAAGCGGGACACTGCTCCTCAGCTTCAGAAAGGCCGATGGTGCTTGCTTCTCAGTCACTGTATTAAAACAAACACTAAGTAGATTTTTTCTATAAAAATAGATTTCACTTCCTTAGGAATTTGCTTCAGTGGGGACTGTGAGATATTTTCCCTCTAATGATTTATATTACAAAAATAGCTCTGTCCTGTGTCTGCAAACAGTTAGAAATGGGAGCTTGGAAAAGAAATCTAGCAGCTAACTCTGCAGCTATACAGCTTGAATAAACCAATTGTAAACAAAATAGATTATAAAAGCAACTGTAAAACTGAACTTCCTTTAAATACAGCATTCTCTCATCGGAAGTCTGAAAATACCCTGGTTTTTTTTCATACTCCGTATCCAAGTGTTTTTGGCCTAAATGCAGGGAGCGAGTTCCAAGCAGAAGAGCCTGGCAGCGCTCTGCCTTCTCAACGGGACGCTCTCGCTGCCGTGGCTGCACCGAGGCAGCAGGCCGGCCAGGCTGTGACGGGCCAGTCCCTACTGCGGAATCAGGTGAGTGAAAGAACGTGGCCTTAAATTCATATTTACACGTGTGACTTAGCAGTTGTTTGCCTTCAGCACTGCAGGTTGGCTACACTCAGTTTGGGCCTAGTGACTACTGCAGGAGCCAAAAGCCACCAAGGGCTGCGCTCTGAGGGGACCAGGCTGCGGTCAGCATGTTGGGACTGAACACAACTTAACCCGACGGTGACAGGCTTCTTTTGAGGCAGAGATTGTATCCGAGGGCTTCATAAAATAATATGTGGTGCCTGCTTCCTCAGAGGCTGCGTGCCCTTTGGCTGTGTTTTTTTTATCTGTGTTTACTATAGAAATAGCTTGAGGAGATTATGCTGCGTCATTCGGTTCCCTGCCAGAATGTATGTTAAAGACAAACTAGAAAATGTGCGAGTGCAAGACAGTAGCTGTAACTTCTGTGGCATGAGCTAGGACATTGCAAATTACATGAGGCAAGAAGGATTTGAGGATTTTAGATCAAAATTACCCACTTTGTCTGGAGACTTAAGAAAAGAGAAAAATGTGCTTTTACCGGTATTGCCAATTAGGGAGCTGCCAGGTGGCTGGTTAATAACCCAGCTGCGCCGCAGAAGATGCAGAATCAGCAGAGGCTGTTTGTGGGGGAAGGCAGAGGAGTGCTTTGAGGGCACAGCAGCAGGCCAGGAGGAGCATGGGCTTCAGGAGATGTGATGGGAGAGAGATCCTGGGGCAGGTAGTGCCAAGCCAGAAGAGGCTATGAGCTTAGGAACATCACACAAAAGGAGGAGGGGAGTGTGATGAAATACAAATAAAAGTTTAGGCTCGCAGGCAGCAGGCTTTAATGGGGCAGGCAGGTCCAGTGTCTGCTGGGACACAGCTGGGGGCAGAGGCAGGTGAGCAGAGGTTGCTGCTTTCTACCCTGGCAGCTGGAGCAGATCTGCTTTTCAGAGCCTGGCTTGCACTCCCCAGTGGAGGTACTTGCCCGCTTTTGTTCTCTGCTGTGTGCCACTTCACTGCTCGATGTCTGCATCAATCCCTGCCGTGCCACGAGCAGTGCTCTCTGTCTCTGCTGGGTGCAGGTTGCAGGGGACAGTCCTGCAGCTGGTGGTCCAGAGCTTTTGGAATGAACTCTCATGGACTTGCCTGATCAGGGTACAAACACCACAGCAGAAAAAGCCTCAAAAAAAAAAAAAAAAAAAAAGGCCTGCAATCAAAGGAGCACCTAGACTTCTGTGGGCTGCCAACAGCAGCAGGGAAGCACCAGCTACCATGGCTTGCCATTTATAAAAACTTCTGGAGATAAGGGTCTTATTTTTAGGCAGAGTGGTAGCTGGCTATTCCAGTAGGCTCAAGCAATGATGATAAGGACCTGGCATATGAACAACAGAGTAAGACATCTCATCTTATCTTGCACTGCCACTTTTCTCCTCACTTCCCCTGTTGCAGCAGAAAGCGGTGCCAATTGCTTTAGGAGGATTCAAATGAAAATCCTTAGAAGTAGCCCTCAGACTTCTTTCCTTTCCTTCCTTTCTCTGCTTTTTCTGAGTCATGCTCTTCTCTGCTAACTTAGAGGCATGAAGTAGCTGGAAGTCTTTGACTAGGGCTGGCAGGACACATGCAGACATGGCTCTCTGAATCCTGATTTTGGTTTTCCTGAGAAGCTGCTGAACTGATTTCCTGTGCTGGAGGTAGATTTTGCTACTTGCTGGGCTGGTTGTAGTGATTCAAGCGCATCCTCTGGATGTAGCTGATGCTATTCCCATTGTGTATTAACACAAGTAAGAAGAGAAATCTATCATAAAAAAAATCTGCGAACATGGTGTTAATTATATTGTTTTCTGTGTTGAAATCTTGCATTTGTAAGCCTCACCATCTGCATTGCAGCCACTGCATGTGGGAAGCATGGAATGTGTCTTATCAGACACAGAGTGTGCACAGCAAAGGACATCCAAAGGTTATGTTGTCATCATGTCAAATGGGTCTGTTTATTCTGAATGCTGTAGAAGCAGAGCTTAATCAGAGCATCAGCCATATGCAGATTTGAAATTAGATTTTACAATAACCACCTGTCTGCTGTTCTGAATCCATCAGATTCTTTGGGTTAGAGCAGTGTTTGCCTAGTGAATATATTTGCTGAGAGAATGTAATCTAAAAGCCTTCATGTGACAGCGTAAAAGGCACCTAAATGCATGTATATGTATGAGCATGCAGTGGCGGCACATCTATTTTGCAGCTTTGTACTACAGTCTGCTACTAAAGCATGTGAATTAATTCCTTGTAATAATCAATAGCATTAGTGAAACCTCATGTAAACTTCATTCTTTTGCTCTCCTTTTGGGTTCATGATGCTTATATGTGCCATCCAAAGGGCCTGTTGCCTCAGGAAGAAGAAGAGCACTGACTCTGTGGACGTGCCAGGTACACCACAGAGAGCTCCGGTCTGTGAGAGAGGATGGCCGTGGCATCGGGTCTTCCTCTCTCCTTTACGTTGTCAAAGGAGTAAGTACAAATGTGTGTGTGTCTGTATACCGAAGTGGGTCATAGTTTTTGTGACTCACAGCATTATGGCTTTAAAGAGTCAAAAAAAATCTGTCTTAAAAGTCTAAGCCTCTCTCTACTATGTTGTAATATGAAAAAAATCCATGTGTTCGCTTATTGCAAGCTGCATTAAGGCGGTGGTGAGTCAAGATGAAAAGAGCAGTGATATTCAAAGTAAAGACTGACATTTTAAACACTGGCACTTGGAAAGAGGCTGTGGAATGACAAATAATCCAAGAACGCAAATTGACAAACAGCTTGTACCACGGTTTAATCATATGCTCAAAACTGCCTGAAACAAAGTATTATGGTTTTTGTCTTGCTTATCTCCACTGTGGTAGTTCTTCTACAGCAGTAGCTGCTCTCCCTGGGGAAAAAGAGAATTTATGTTTTTAACTGGGAGTAAGGCCCTTCCCACGGAAGTCAATGGGAGTTTTTCATTGAATTCAGTGAGAACTTAAATGGGACATTAAATGAGATCAGTGGGGTGAGAGCCTTCCAAGTCCTCCAGACTTGCTCGCTGCCACAAGGAGCAGTAGTGACCTGTGTTTTTAGGCTGGCCAGTGTTTGAAACTGTACCTGCCCTGTTTTCCAGAGCAGCATGCTTTTACCTCTTGCCACGCTACGCTGCAATGCATTGGAGCATTGGGCAACAGGGAGGTGGCTCCCAAATGCTTGGCCAGGCTGGTCTGCAAACCTCTGGCCTTGCTGCAGCTGTGCTTTGCTCAGAGCAGTGTGCTTGAGGCTGGCCACCCAAGTCCCCTTTGCCTTGCATTGGTACTGCCTAAACCAGGCCCTTTCTGTGTCCCATGGCGAGCACATTGGGCACAAGAGGGGTTTTCTTCTCTGAACGCATGGCTTTGCTCAGGGAAGGAAAGCAGGAGGGTGCTGCATTGCAATTTCTCATGCAAGGTGCTTGTAGTTCTGGTCCCCTCCAGAGACTGGGGCCAGGACCCATCAGAAAATCTCCATCTGGGAGGCTATTTCCCACTGAAGGTGTTTGTGTGCCAGCAGCAGGACGGTATGAGCCCCTGCCTGGCGGGCACACGTACGTGTCCCCAGGGAGTGGCACAGGCACTCTACTCCAACAGCACAAACATTGGCTTTGTGCTGGGTTTCGTGGAAACCTGCGGGCTGGGGAGGTGCCAGTCGCAGAATTTCCTCCAAGGCTGTGGGCAGGAGCCTGCATTTAGGGCGGCGTGTAGGGAAGCTGTAATTTGTGTGCCGCCAAGGCGGTGCTCAAGAGGAACAGCCCCAGATCTCCACATTTCCCGAGATTTCATTTTTGGGAGACTGACCTTAAAATGGGCCGCTTTCATTACTGAGCTCCCTCGAAATGCTACCCAGGCCCAGCCACCCACTCGGTGGGGTTTGTCCGAGAGGTCCCATCACTGGGCTTCATCCCATGCCCCCTCTTCAGCCCGGGGACTGACCCCTCAGCAGGAGGGCACGAAGCCAAGCAGCGATGCTCAGCAGGGACTGTGGGCACCTTCCTCCAGCTCCTCCTCACCCGGGGAGGCGCGAGCGTACGTGCTATAACTCCGTGCGCTTAACCTCCTGCAACAACCGCGTCCCTGTCACAGCTCAGGTGCGTTTAGGGCATCTCCTCTTACCGTCAGCTCTTCGGGGGAAAGCACAGGCGCAACAACCGCGTTACCCAACGCGGCCACGCCAGCTCCACACTTACATCCCTGGGCTTCTCCCGAGCGTCCCCCCGGGGGCCGAGGGCTTCCCAGCCCTGAATTTCCACGCCGGGCCCTCTGGAGGTCAGTGTTTGCCCGCGCTGCGGCGGACCTGTTGCACCCGCGGGCAGCGCCGAGCCGTGCCGGGTGGCCGCCCGCCGGCTCCCCCCCTCGGAGCACGAAGCCCCCTCGCATTTTCCCGACGAGCCGGGGATGGGGGGGGCTCGCTGGCGGCTCTCCCCGCCCTGACGGCGCCCCCCAGCCCCGCGGTGCCTTCGTGGCCGCCCCCTCCCCGCCCGGGGCGGTGCCGTGCCGTGCCGTGCCGTGCCGGGGGGCGCAGCGCGGCGCAGCGGAGCCCCGCGGAAGATGGCGTACATCCAGGTGGGTGCGGAGCGAAGGTGCTGAGGGGGAGAATCCGGCCTGGAGGGGGTCTGGGAGGGGGCAAAGGGGGGGTCGCCGTGCGCTGTAGGCGCCGTCTACGGGGCCGGGGCACTGCGCGCTTGGTGCGCGCAACTTTGGGGGAACTTCTGGGGGTTCCGGGCAAGGAGGGCGGGGGGCTGGCAGCGAGACCCCGGCTTTTCGAGGTGCTCCGGACATCGCAGACAGCCCCGCTCTGTCCGTGGGTAGGAGCAGGGTGGCTCCGGGTGCGGGAGAGCCCCTCCAAGGACTGGGTGCCTTGAGCCAGAGGGGGCTGCCGCAGCCCGCAGGCAGCCCGAGGGGTGGCGGTGACTTTGGGAGCCCCCCAGCCTGGGCATGGCCCGGTAGAGGCTGGGGAAAGGAGGGGAAAACGAGCGCCCCCGGCTGCGGCCAGCCTGAGTCCCTGGTAAGGCTGGGCTGAACTAGGGCGGTTTTTGTAAAATCCGGAGCGATTTTGTCCCTCCGGCCCAGCAGTTTCCAGCCGTTTGTTTTTCAATCTCTGTAGCTCCGGAGGCTGCACCCCCATTATTAAGATGAGCAGAGCGTTTCCAGCTGGATGAGACGTCCGGGCGCTGGAGCTCTGCTAGAGCCCCCTGCTGCCCCCCGCTGCCCCCCGCCATCCGTGACTGTTCCCCCCCTGCTATCCCCACATGGAGCAGGGGTCCCAGGGAGCACCCTGGTGGCACCCCCAGGTTGGTGCTGCCTGGGGTCACCCCCTTGTCCCCAGGCTGTGGTGTTGAGGTTGTGGGGCTGGGGGGACCCTGTTGTCCCTGCACTGCTATGCGAGGTGCTACAGGAGGGACACAACATGGCCACCACTGATGGAGACCCCGTCCCAGCATCGCTGGGGGACACTGCTGTGTGCCTCGACCCTGCTCTGAGCGCTGGCTTGGAGCAGATTTCCCTCTCGTGGGTGCTGCCAGGGGTGCCAGCCCCCCACTGCCTTCTGTCCCATCCTTCTGCAAACCTCTGCCCTTCCCCAGTGCCCACCTCCTGCCCCGCACCACCCAGGTGGATGCACGCAGCTGCTCCTGTTTGCTTTCCTTTCATGGGTCCCTGCCCTTATACCCTGCGTGGCACTGCTGACTGGTTTGCCCGTTAGCGCTGTAATGCCTAGCTCTTGTTATTTCTGCCCTCCCCTCTCCTGGTGGAGATTTTGGGGGTGGTCGCAGAGTCACTGTTATGGTGCCCGTGGCACTCATGCTCCATGGCTTGGTGGCACACGTGAATGTTCTCCCATAACTGGGGGCTGGTGGTGGCCGCCAGCACGGCTGTGTGACACCAGCCTGCCCTGAGTCCCTGTGGGCCACTTGGAAATGCCACCTCTTTTGCACGGCGCGTGCTATGGCGTTTGATTGGTGTTTGATTGCGTGGCAGGAATCCAGCAGGTTCATTTTAGAGCAATTTAAATATTCTCTTTGCAGCTTCGCTAAACCGCTGCTGCTTTGGCTGCGGCACCTTGGCTGCGAGTTCGCATTAATAAGGACTGATGAGCCCTTTAAACCGTTCAGCATTTCCTTAACCAGTTGGTCTGCGGGTATCTAATCGCTCTTGTCACATTGCACTGCAGCGTTTTCAGTCTCTAATTTCTGTTGCAAATGAGTGGTGGCCTTCCTGCCAGGTGCTGGTTGCGGAGAAGTTTGGAAGGAAGGCTTGTGCTGGAGGGCAGCCCGTGGGAACGATCCTGGATCTGAACTTAGGCATCCTGGCTTCTTCGTAGTAGCCAGCTCTTGTCCATATTGTCCCTGAGCATAGTTTTTTTACACGTGGAAGAGTAGGGAAGAGAGGTTTTCCGTTTTGCTTCTTTTTTTTTTTTTAGGGCTTCCCCTTTACAGAAGGACAGCCAGCACAATTAAGAAACTCTTAGTCATTAGCAAGAGAGATAGGTAGGAAAAGCATTTCAGCAGGCACACAAAATGCTGCTAAATCTCTGTTGGTAACTGAAGCAAGGTGAGTATAATGTTGCAAGGATGGCTTCGTGATTAAAACAGTGGCTTGCGATAATTTCTTCCTTTGCTGTAGATGTTCTCTGTGCCTTTGGGGAAGTGGCTGCCGTGCAAGTGTTCGAGCTGGAGTGCGCGACGCAGGCTTTGAGCACTTGACTTCAGGTCTTTTCTCCTCCGAGTCAAGTTGGAGGGTGAGGCTGAAGAAGCCCGGCTACCTCGAGTGATGCGTGCGCAATGGAGAGGTGCTCCTAGAAATGCTGCCTCTAATGAGCTGCCCTTGAAGCTCTGTTGATAAGGGCAGGATCTGGACAAAAGCCTTTTCCACCGCGGCGTGTAACTGGAATGTTTGGATGCGGTTCGCTGTCAGCTGCAATTAGAGACAGGTTGTTAGGAAAAAGCAAAGTGGTCGCACACGATAGCCCATTAGCAAGGGGGCACTGAGCAAGAATTTTCATGCTTCAGGATGGATTTGGGAGTTTCACTCCTCGGGAAGCAGAGGGAACTTAGCGGGACAGGGCTGGAAGCAGTAGAAGCCGATGTCCGCCCAGGAGACCTTGCCTCCGCTGAGCGTTGACCATCCTGCCAGAAATTAAAGCCTGTCCCAGTCTAGGGCACGCCATGGCAGAAGTTTTGAAGTTTTTTGAGCATTGCTAACCTGTTTCTGTCTCTTTCATTTTGTTCCCCTTTGCTTCATCATGGATGTCTAAAAGGACAGTTGGAACCAATAAATGAGGTGAGTTAATCTGATGATTCACTCTCTACTCTGTCTCCTCGCTCCATCCTGAGGGGATTGTCTCGTATTTTCTGACTCTTTACTGATGTCCTAGATATAAGTAATGGACCGCATTCTGGGCTGGTAATTTTTAATTTATTTTATTTTTTGCAAGGCTCAGATATTGTTTATGGAAAACCTGTTTTACTGGAGCTTGAGAGATGTTCCTGTGGAGTCTTCTCTGCAGACCTGCATTCCCAAGAGAAAACCTCTTTGTGTGGTGTGATAGCGCCCTTGTACCAAGTACTTTTGGGGGATATCTGTGGAGAAATGCTCACACACTTTATTTCTTCATCTTCTAATGAACTTTTCAAGTTCCCATACAATTGTAAAGTGATTCCACTCTGGATGGGGATATGCTGTGCTCTCACAACTGTGTGTCCCCCAGGACCACAGAGCGATGCCCTTCGTTGATAGTGGCCTGGTGCTGCTCAGTAAGGCCTCTTACTGCAGAATCAGAGCTGGGATGGGTGGGAGATGGCCTTGGTTTGGGCTTTCTGCTCCACTTGAAGCAAGCAGAGCTTTGGAGCGGGAGGAAGGCTGTGGGGATGGTGTGGGCATGGTGAAGCATCTGTCCTCCCTCCGATGGGGCGTGTGACGGGTTTGTGAAAGCAGAGGAGCCACTGCTACAGGAAATGCTATTGGTGCCGCCATGGAAACCTCACAAATGAAATACTTTTTTAGGATAAGTAACTTAAAAAAAATCATTGTAAGTTCTTCATTAAGTTAATTGTCCTAGCAGAGGGGAGGCACGTGGACAGTATGCTTTTGCTAATCCATTTTGGCGGTGAATTTGTTGGGCTGTAATGCTGTATGTGAATGGATCATATGAATATTACATGCTGATGTATCTACAGGGATGGAATGTATTCATGTTGCTATGTTAAGCTTTTCAAATTAAATAGACTCTTGCAGAATTAAGTTGGGGCTTTCACTTACCTTCTGGTTTAAATTCTTTTTGTTATACATTGCCAATCTATTAGTTTGTTGATGTGCGTGGTAGAATAAGCATGATTCCACTCCAGCACGTTGTTACGCCATAGTGTTTTGCAAATCACCCTTTTGCCAACCTATGTAATCATACATCGCCACCAGAGGGAAAGTACCTCCCATGAATGCTTATTTTCCTGCCTTGTTATGGCATCCCTGAAGTTGGATTAGTAACTGCACAGCACTTGTCTGTTGATATAGAGAAAATAAATATAGTTCTTTATAAATAAATATGTGCTGTTGCAGAAACACAAACATAAATACAGCTGAATGTTATTTCTCAATAGCTATTGATGGGTTGTAATCTTGTACTTTGGTTTCCAATGGCTTCAGGGTCTGCTCGCTAGAATCTCGGATCTCTTGCTGTGCCGGTGGACTTGTAGAAATTGTTGTCAGAAGTGTTTCGACTGTAGCTGTTGTCAAACAAATGAAGATGAAGTTGAAATCCTGGGACCTTTTCCTGCTCAGACTCCAGCCTGGCTGTAAGTTTAGATGCACAGTCTCACAGCTCTAACTGAAGGGTAGGGCTGTTCAGCTGCGGTGGGAGAGTTGATACGAAACGGCGAGAGGACATTCAGAGCTAGGAGGATGCCATACACTAAGGAAGGGTCTCCTGCTGAGGGTGGGGACGTAGGCTACTCAATGGCAAGGTAAAAAACAGCAGTCCCATTAGCTCAAATAATAATGGGAATCTATAAAACACTTTCTGCTAGGTAAAACAGAAGTTAGCTTGTAAGCTAGCATCGCAGGCTAATTGTTGGGTTGGCATCTAAAGATGCTTTTCTTCCAAAGTCCTCTTTCCTCTGCACATGGACCAGCCCTTGGGAGCACTTTAACTTAGTTGAAATGCTGACGAGGTTGTTTCAGAAAATTTTCTTATTCTGGCATTAAGATGGTTATAACCTAGGAATATGAAAGGAATACCTTGTATGTGTTCTAAGGGGAAATCCATCTAACGGTTCATTTAGCAAGACCAGATCTCTTACGTCGCCTTAGTACTTTTCAAGATTTCCTCTTGAATCAGTAAAGAATGAGAGTGACAACACTGGGCTTTACCTGGTGCTTTGGCTGGTGCTTTTGCAAACCTATTATAAAGAAAGGCAGTGATGTCTTCCTCATTTTACTCCCTCTCCTTGGGGATTTACAGAGGTGGCTGTGGAGGTATTAGTGAAACCAGGAAGAAAACAGAGGTCTCCTGTATCTTAGTGCTGGCTCTGTCTGCTGGGCTGGGCTGTCTTCTGCGAGCGCGGATAACTTGATGGAGATGGCTAAACCTCACTGTGTCCAGAAACTGGGGCACAGGAGTTGCCCATTTAGCTGCTCATATGCTGCTGAGATGTTGTGCCTGGGCACTAAGGCACTCGGTTAATTTCATCCACTCTGTTAGGTCTGCAAGGTCTGCGTGCTGTGGCTGCACAAAGTAAGTTGTCTCATGTTTAAATCACAGTCCTGTCTCTATACTTTCTTGAATAATGGTAGAATAGGATGGTAATTAATACTGAAGCAATAAAAATAGAAATGTTCGAGTTGTGTTAGAGTGGTTTTTAAATTTGGAGCAGCATGTTTAAGAGTCTGATGTATGCCCAGAAATGGATTCACCTGCAATTAGTGGGAAATGGAAGCAAAATCAATGCTAAATAGGAAAACATTTGGGCACAAGAGAACACAGTGATGAGGTAGCAGTATTGGATGTAGAAAGATTGCTGCAGAAACAATTACATACCTGGGAACAAGCACCAAGGCTTGGTGCGAGAGTGTGCTTCAGAGCTGCTCTGCTCTGGTGGGGAGCAGAAGGGACACGATGAGCAGGTGGGGGGTGTCTGACCCCGTGGGTTTGGGCTGCTGGTTCCTCCGTCAGCATGGAGGCTCTGCTCCTCTTGTGGCCTTAAAACTCAGGTGTGTGGTGACTTTGTGGATGAGCTGGACTTTGCCATGGGCTGAAAACACAGTGACCTTTGGACTCACAAAATGCTGTCTCCAGCCTATATTGTTTTCTCCCAGTCCTGCTCCATCTGAAAGCCTCGGTGGTTAGTTTCTTGCAGTGACCAAAAGCAGAAGGCAGCACACTTGGCAAAAAAAAGCCCAGTTCTTCAGCCACATCATGCTTTGTGCTGCACTTACTGATGGACCTAGGATCCCCCAGCCTGGGTCAAGTCCCAGGGCTGTGCCTTTAGTATCACATCTCTGTTTTTCCTTCCAGCTTCAGGCAGCCTGGTACAATTAGGGTCTCTCTGTTGTGCTGTAGCAGTGAGAGAAGGCAAGTTCCCAAAGCCAGTGCCTGGGAAGGGCAGGCAGGAACTAAGCAATTGTGCTTGGAGTGGAGGCATGGATGCTGTCATGCCTTAGGATGACTGAATCACCATCTCCTCTGGTACTACTGCAAAGCTTGTGATCTCTAAGTGTGGCTGTTGACACACGTTGTTGTAGGGCTCTGCTTGCTGAAGAAGGCTGCTGGCTCCTGCTTCTCAGCAGGCATGGACCCAGGGGGTGCCAGGGAGGATGGCGATGCTTTAAGCTTCTGGAGTGACCTTGCTGGAAAGCGGTGAGACAGCCCCAAATGGCTGGAGTGAGGAGGTGAGGAAGGAGCTGGAGAGATGCAACTGAGAGGAAAGGGGGAGAAGATGAACTGCAGAGAAGCAAGGGTCTGGAAAATGAAGAGGAAAGGAGAGTAAAAGGCAGGAGACAGAAGTGATACATTTTGTTTGCAGATCAATAGGAGGGCTGTGCTTTTAGTGCATGTGGATTTAAGGTGGAAATGATGCTGCACAGCCTCGGCTGGCTTGCAGTTCACAAGTTGAAGGTTTTTACTTTCATTTTGTTAATCTTACACTTTCCAATCTCCTTATGCATTTTTGGAGGTAGGAGACAATGTCTGGGGCTAGATGCGTGAACAGAGCAGGGGCTTGGAACTGGTCTCAGAATAATGTGCTTAATGGGTGTGTTTTTAAAGTGCTCAGACATCTGTGTATGCTAACTGATACACACACACTTTTTTTTTTTTTTTTTTTTTAAAGAAGGCTTTTAGATACAATGGAAACCTCTCAAGTGGAAGATGGATTTGATAACACTATTCTACGTTTAGATACATGCATTGAATTTGGGAGCAAATCAATTTATTGTATTCCCTGCTCACAGCCTGCAAGTGTTTTAAAACCAGATCCAGGTTTTCTGCTGAGATCTTTTGTGGTTGCCACTTCTTCATGCACCCAGGATGCTGATACGTGGAGAGTGCAGTTTGATCCTCCCCTACCTCCCCACTCAGTCCCCAGGGAAGAACTGATTTTATGGTCTTCATTTGCCTACTTAGCAAGCACCTAAATGCCTGTGCTTGATAGCCTGTCCTTTGTGTTTTGCCAGCGGTTTTCCCTTTGGCAGCTGTGAGACACCTGGTATCCTGGAAATTCAGGAGGGGTGTCTAAAGCTGCATGCTGAAGTCCTTCCTCTTGGGAGGCTGTTGATTTTTCTCACTTCCTGAATTTTTTATAGTAGCCTCCAGTAGCAACTTAATAAATAAATAAATAAAATTTTACTGAATTGAGGCTAATTGTATTGACCTGAATGCATGGTATCTGCTGCTTCTTATTTCACAATGAGTGCTTGCATCCCAGTCCTTGCAAAAATGGGCTGGGAAGGAGGGTGTATGTCGGCACTGCCTGTTATGGAGTATTCTTCCTAAAAACCCAAAGATAAATGCTGCCCACTCTGTGAGATTAAATTGAAATCAGAACGTGACTCCTCTTCCCAAAGGCTCTGATTAAACAGAAACAGAGCTGCTTTAACCAGAGCCAAAGTTTATTTGAGAAAAAATTATTGTGGCTCAGTAGCAATTTCCTTACTAAAGGTCATCTGTACGTTATTAACTCACTATTACGTTTACCCATTGTAGAACATCTTTAATGCCTCTCTTCCTGATTCCCTTTTCACCCTGCCTTCTCCTCATTTTGTGCATTTGCTTCTCAAACACAGAGATGTCCAAATGCTACATATGATTGTGTAGACCTGCATTTAGGCATGAAAAAGCTATTTGTGTTCCTACTGCTGATTGTATGTCAAACTGCAGGGTTTGGATTGCCCTTAATGGGCTGCAGGATTGTGCAAATACTGCATGTCCTCTTTAATATAGGGTTTTGTTTTGATTCCTAGATTTGATTTGATGTGATTTATTTTTTGGTGTGGATGAGTTGTGAGAGTTTGGGTTGGTGAGCATGTACGCTAGATCCTGATGGGAATTTTGTGAATTTGGATAAGGAATTCTAGTTTAAGTCTATTTTATATTCAGAGGGCCTTTTCTATGAGTTTCCATTTATTTTTTATTTATTTATTTTTTTCCAGAACGTTTTTATTGCTCTAGTTCAGTCACTGATTGCTAGAGCAAAGGATTCAACATACTTCATTTATACCCCGCCGGGCCATGAACATAGGATGAGTGAATCAGGAGCAAGGCTCAAGCAGTGTTCCCCTTGCTTGGCTCATTTCACGCTGATGCTTTCCTTGTGATCTGCTGCTATTTTTCTGAGTACGCTGTCTCATGGATTAGTTTAGCATGATGGTTTACATGTCTCATACCATTGCTTGATTTCATTTCCACCTGCAGATTTCTAGCAGTGGCTTGCCTCAGAAGGTGCAGCTGGGTTACTGCTGGCTCTTGCTCTTCTTCCAGCCAAAGCTGGGAGGCCCTGGCCCGTGGTGCAAACCACAGCAGCTGTGAGAAGCTGAGATTTTTAACTGAACTGCTGTTATAGATGAAAACTAAGCTGAGATGGGAATTGTATGCAGGCTTCTTTATGATCCAAGTCTCCTACTGAGTCTTCTCAAGGATGCTACAGCTCTCACTGACATTTACTTTGTTAGTGAGATCCTGCTGACTTCCCTCTGTCCCTTTCCTCCCTCACCAAGACCCCTGGGCAGTAAAATTCCTGACTTTTGAGAGTCACCTCCGGTGTATGGAACCAGTTATTTAAAAATATGTCAATGGATAGCTGTTAATTAATCCTACTTATTGAGTTTTGAAACTTTAGTGTTGTATTGCAAAGTAATATTTTACTTAGAGAGGGATTCAGGTGTCTGAGCATGGTGGCTCCCATGATAGTTATTTCCTGGTGATGGTCATGCTTCCAAAGGGTGGCCCTGGATTTACAGCAATAAACCTGTGTTATGAGGGCTTTATTTTTTTCTTTTTTATTTTCCTCAAAGATTAATATACTATTGCTGATTGAGGTCCAAGTCACACGTGCCTCTGTAGCCTCTGTCATGTGCTGGTGCTGATATGCTCTTGTTTGAAAGGCAAGCAGAAAGATAAAACATCTCCCTTTTACATAGGCATGAAGTCAGTTGCTCAGCCTTTTGCTTGCCAAATAGATGTGAAGGAGATACTCTGCGGCATCTAGGGATGTGCACACCAGATTAGACACAGAATATCTGAATACGTTTTTATTCTGTATATAGTCCTTTTACTGGGCTGAATCACCTAAAGGTCTCTTGTTATAACAGGATAAGCAGCCAAAATGAGGAGAAAGATGGAGACTCTGATAATACAATCAGTGAACTGCCTCCCACTCTTCAGGATGTTTCCCCTGACAGAAGGCGGTCGTCTTCAGATGCATCACGGTCCACTTACAGCCTCACCAGGCGGATTTCAAGTAAGGTCGTCCTTCCAACATTAATGTAATTCTTGTGGGGGAAAAAAAAATCAGAGTGTATTGCCTGCTCTTTCATCTCTTAGACAGGGAATCAAGTGGAGTTGAAGGTACATTGATTAAACTCTTATCCTGCTCTACAGGAGCACAGTGGAAGGGTCTGGCCCTGTTTTTTTTTATGCTGAAATGTGTGCATGGTGAAAATGGACAAGGTGAAAAAATTGTAGTTGAGGTTGCACTGCAGCATAACTAAGGGTACTGTTAATTGTTTGCAAATATAATGGTGAAAAGTCCCACTTAGCAATGTTTGCTGTGCGAGGCATTGCACAGATGCAGAATAGCTGAACTCAAAGAACCACAACATGACTTGGTCCTGTAATGAACTGAGTTTCTAATAATCATTTTTGTGCATTTTTCTCATTTAGGTTTAGAGTCGAGGAGGCCAAGTTCTCCATTAATTGACATTAAACCTATTGAGTTTGGAATAATAGGAGCCAAGAAAGAAATAGTTCAGCCAACTATCCTGCGGAAAACCTATAGCCCAGATGACTATTTTAGAAAATTTGAACCAAGACTGTACTCTCTTGATTCGAATAGCGATGATATGGACTCCTTGACAGATGAGGAAATCTTATCAAAGTACCAGCTGGGCATGCTGCACTTTAGCACTCAGTATGACCTGTTGCATAATTACCTAATAGTGCGAGTCATTGAGGCTAAGGACCTGCCTCCCCCGATTTCGTACGATGGCTCCAGGCAAGATATGGCTCACTCCAACCCCTACGTGAAGATCTGCCTGCTTCCAGACCAGAAGAACTCCAAGCAGACTGGAGTTAAGCGCAAAACTCAGAACCCGGTGTTTGAAGAGAGGTACACATTTGAAATCCCATTTTTAGAAGCCCAGAGAAGAACTCTGCTTTTAACCGTAGTGGATTTTGACAAATTCTCGCGCCATTGTGTTATTGGCAAAGTGTCAATGCCCTTGAGTGATGTAGACCTTGTGAAAGGCGGTCACTGGTGGAAAGCCCTTGTTCCTAGTTCTCAGGTAATAGAATTTATCAGATTATTGCCATATTTTTTCTTGCTTTTTTTTGTGTGTATGTGTGTGTAGTTCCTTTGCTTGTTGGCAGTTGATACTATTTCTGATTAGTCATCATCATCTTGTTAATACAGCATCTGTCAGGTTGAAATAACGTTTGGCCTGTAGCTGACCTTGTAGCTGTTTTGCGGTGAGGTAGAGGAGCTGCCTTCTTTCATATGCAGAGGAGGTGGAATGACAGAAGATCTATGTCAACTCTAATGAGAACAAATCAAAACTGCTTTGGAAATCTGCACCTTGTGGAAGATCTTTCTTGTCACTGCAGTGACCTGCATCTCTTCCCAGACGCTGCAGTGACACTGTCCCAGCTGGGTCACTCCTGTGGTTGTACACATGGAGAACCACTGGCACCAGTTCAGTAATGACCTGATGCAAAGAAGGTATATGGAAGACAAATCTATCCCAGAGCAAAATATTGCAAGATAATTTTGTGTTGTGTCCCTGAAGGAAATTAAACTTGCCATAGATTATATCTGATGTACGTGGCCTGCTGCATGCTTGCAGGTTTGGGTCAGCAGTTTGGTCTGGGTGAGATGGGAGAAAGGTGCAGAGGGTCCTTTCAGGAGAAGGCCCTGGGCAGTGCCACTTCCTCTGCAGCAAGGGAAGGAGCTCTTTGGTGGGGAGGTCTGAGCTTTGCAACCAGGACCTGCCCTTAGCTACCAGATTTGCTTTTAGCACCATCAGCTGCAGTGACAAAGTAAAAAGCCAAGCCAAGAGCTAGGCATGGATGTCCCACCTGTTTGTGCTAAGGATGGGAGTATCGCTGAAGGTTGGTCTAACATAGTTGCCCCTGTCTGTGTGTCACCAACTGTGGGAGTGCATTTTCTAGGCCTTAGTCCTTTGCTGAATCAAAAACCCCATGTGAACACGGACAGTTTGCAGCTCCTTTGATTTTCCTGTGTCCACACAAGAGTGTCATAGCCACAAGTGCTGGATGAGGTGAACATCAGATCATTGACCTTGTCTCTGGTTTGTAGTGGGCCTGAGAGCGTGATTTGGAATGGGAATTGTCATCAGGTGCTGGTGGGAAGAAAAGCCAGCCAGGCAGTGTTTGTGCGCAGTCAGTAAGGTCTCTGCCAGGCCCTGGGTGCGTAGAGACTGGAGAGAGCTTTGTGCTTCCTCAGAGCTCAGGGATAGGAGAATCAAGACTCTGATAACTGGAGGAGAGCTGGCTGGATTTGCTGGAGTAGAAACAGTAGCATTACGGGATTAGCCAGGACATTTTTTCATGCAAAAAGGAAAGATCTGAAAATTGAGTGCGAGTGAAAACTGTGGGCTCTCTGGTGTCTGTGCTGCGGTCCGCTTTGTGTTATGGTTGGAGAGGCAGGGGCAAATGTGCATAAGGAAAATAAACAAGAACAGATATTCTTGGGCTCCTCTCACCACCTTTTTTCCCAAATGTTTATTCATGAATACACATGATTGTTTTTTTCTTGTTGGTCTTGGTGGTTCATCATAGGTTCAGCAATGATATATATCTGAGGATAGAAGTCTCTTTGCATCCCTCTTATCCTCCTGTGACTCATGCCATGCAGCTTTGCTTTTTTTAATTTTTTTTTCTTTGCCTTTGCATGACAAACACGTCTCTGCATTCTGCATCTCTTTATTAGTAACCTGGAGTCACTGCACAGCTAATGCCTACCCTGGTTCGCCAAGACCATCTCAGCCTTCACGTGCCTGGCCAGGAGCCAGCATTTCCTTCGGCCTCTCCAAAGTTCCACTGAAAGCTGCTGCTGCTTTCAGCAGTGCTGGCTGCTCCAGCAGGATTTCAGCTAAATTATTTATGCAGGAATTGGCATTTTGATTTTTTTGTAAAATTAAGGAGAAAAAGAAAACTCTGTGAATGGACAGGCTTAACCTTACAAGACTTTTTCCATAAGATGGCAAACAGGTAAAGTCAAATCTTGATTTAACCAAAAAATCCTTTGCACCTCGGTCATTTAAGTGCCTTGTTTTGTGGCTTTAGATAAGTGTCTTCTCATATTTCATTGTTCTTTCTAGCTGGGCACTAACTAACTGCCAGACTGCAAAGAGAATAGCAGTGTTTGTACTAGGACATCCAGGGAGGATGTATTATATCATTTTTCCATGTTTTCTCACTGATAAGGTTTTAAAGCTCATTGACTAGGGTTCATTTTCTGCTTGTGCAGATTAAAGATAAAAGCATCGATCAAAGGGTTAAAATAAATCCTGGAAGCAGTAAAACAATAAAGCTTATTACTTTGAAAATCTGCATTTTAATGTCTTTCAATAACAGTAATGCTTAGGCTAGAAATTTGAAATTTTTGTTTGCCAATTGAAAGATTCTGCCTTTGATATGATAGATTTGACATGTTGACTTTTTTTCAATACTTATCATTTTTTTTCTTAGTTGGTTATGGAGCAGCCTTTAATCACTTCTTGTTGGTTGAATCTGAGGCTGCCCAAGTGCATTTTGTGTAGTGGGATCAGGATAGAATAGGACAGAACAACCCACCGGCGCTGGTACTGTCTTTTACAGAAGGTATTGTGGGTTTCCTGAGAGCCAGACAGAGCCTCAGTGGTGCCACCCTGATGATTAGGTGATGAAAACTTTCCAGGCTGGGCTGGCTTGCCCGGGGCTGCGAGGCTGAGCGGTAGCAGCTCCGCCACCAGTGATGGAGCCCGTGTGGAAGAAAGCACTGCAACAGGTGCTTGTAAAACCAGCCACGGAGGGAGAGAAAGACAGACAGGCGTAGATGAGAAATGTAAAGATGGAAGACAGAAAATATGTGGTGGTTTTTCTTTTTTTTAACTGGCATTTATAGACAGAAGCGTGGTGAGATGGAGGGAAGTGAATCCAGGCAGCTGGAGCTGTAGAGAAGGGTTTTTGATTCATAGCGATGGGGTGGGACGGGACAAGGTTTGCAGAAGAGCAGGGAAAATAGCCTAAATGGGCTCAGCTAAGATAACCATCTGCTTTGCTACCTGGAATCCATTGCCAAGGTATGTGCTGAAAAGGGCAGGTACTGAGCTCTGGTCCCACCCTCACCCTAAGCCCCTTCAAGCCCAGAGCCTCAGCACGGGACCATGAACAGCAGTGCCAGCAGTGTTTTGGGGCACAATGTTGGTGGGACGGGTGCCTGTCTCCCAGACTGAGCCATGGTCCAGCTCCTGCAGCAGCAACTCCCCGGCTGCACTGGGGTTGGACCGGGGTAAGCTCCTGCAAGCTGTGCGATGGGGTGTGCAGCTCCCGGGTGGGCACAGGCACGGTGTGTTCGGTAGCAGAACGTCTCCATTGCCCCGTCACGGAGCTGCTCGTTAACGGACGGCATGAAAATTTGTGTAGCCAGTCGGATGAACTGGACTGCTCATCGTGCCAGGGTACATACAGTTGTTATATCAGGAGCGTATCGTGTCACCAGGGAAGCTGAATATGGGCGAGCAGCGTGCTGTCCTCTTGAGGAATCAGTGCAAGGAGATACTCAGTGCTAAACATCAGGTGAAAGACCATACCTGTACAGAAGCACTTTCTTGGTTTGGAAAGTGTGTTCAGCATTTGGTGAGATTGTGTCCAAAATGGAGGCACAGGTGAGCTGCTGCCCAGTATGTGATCAGGGCCAGCAAACAAGCAAAAAGTCTGACTCCTTGTAGGAAATGTCAGTGCAGGTACTGCCAAATTCGTTATCCCTAGTAGTTCTGGATGACTTTTTTTTTTTCCTAGGATAATTAGAGCGTTTCTGAAGTGCAGTAGCTGCTCATGGAGGAGCATTGAGTCCAGTCCCCATAGGAACGCTCTGCGCTCCTTAAATATCCCCTTAAATGTGTGTGGCTTTGCTTAATTACCATGAATGAAGTTGGCAGCCCTTGCCGTGGCTGTGTTCAGATTCACACATTTCTCTGTTAAGATTAATTCCAAAACACATGTTCAGGACCCCAAGTTTTATTGACATATGATTCATTTCTCTTTTGGCAGATTTGAGTAGGCAGGAATAAACGTTTTAGACCAGCAGTAATGAGAGCTTGGAGATCATTCTGCAAAAGAAAAAAACTTGCGTGGTTGCAGTCCGGGAAAATAGCACAAAAATTCCTTCTCCCCTCAAATTAAGCCATTTCTATAATAGAGGGGATAAGTATTGGACTTGCTTTTTTAACTTCATACTATGAGAGCAGTAGAGTGACAGTCTTTTAAGGAGCTGTCATCTTTGTCCATTCAAAACAGCATGTGCTGCACAAATAGCTCTCCTGTGGCAGGGCTCTACAGTTTTTGATTCCCATCTCAGGGATAAGCCTACGGCAAGCATTGTACTGTTGTTCTCACCATGCCTTGCTAGGGAAGGAAAAGCAAGGAGGGAATTTGAAATTCAGGTAATGATTCACTTTGGGGCAGTTCTTTTGCACATTACCTTGAATTGTGGTGTGCAGGCGGGTGGCCCTGGCACGCTGCTTGGAGCCCGCAGTTGTGCCTGCACTGGGTTTGTTCCTGGCACCGGCACTCCTGGGCTTGCCCACTGCAGTCTGAGAAGGAGCCATCCTGGGGAACATGGGGAACCTTTGTGTTTGGTAGCACTGGGTATTATTAAAAAAAACATGCCAGTGCACATCTCTCATACGGGCGTAGGACAGATGGAAAGGTGTCTGGAGACTTTGTTCAGAGAGCCTTGGCGCAGTGTTGGTTCAACCTCGTGTGTGTCAGCATGGAAGGGGGCTCCATGCTGGTAAAACAGAGTTGCAGGAAATTAAATATGGAAGTGAGCATTGTCAGGGCTTTTTTTTTTTTTTTTTTTTTTAAGCTGTCCAGAAGATTAGCAGCTGCTTAATTAAAGGGGTGATGCAGAATCACTGCTGATGAACGTGGCTTGGTTATGTATGTCTGCTTTCTCATTAAGGGGATGCTGAAATCCAGCTGGTGGTTTGCCCGTGCCTGGCTAGAGGCAGGGTCTGGGGAGCTGCCGCCACCCTTGGGTGCCTGGTGCTGAGGGACGGTGACGGTGGCCGTGGGGCAGCCTCAGCAGGAGCACAGCTGGCTCCGAGGTCTTCATGCTCCCTTCCCAGCTGGCCTTGACTCCCGACAACACTTCAGCTCTAAATCTGTGGTTTGTTGTAGTGTTTTGGCTTATGGCATTCTACCATTTTTCTTTGTATCTTTTCTCCATTTTTTTCCCCAGGTCCATTCCAGATTTTTTTTTGGTTGGTTGGTTTCCCCCCTTTTTTCAGTCTTTAAAGCTCCAGCACTGGGAAGTTTTTCTTCTTGAACATTTTCTCTTTTTGCCCTTATCTGTCTCTTCTGCTTCCAGCTGTCACCTCAGTCACCTCCTCCCTTCATCCATGTGTCGTTCGCTCCTTGCCCTTTCTGAGGAGGACCGCGATGCTGTGGGGATTATTTTGTTGAGGAGGAGTCCAGAAGAGGTGCTGGTGCTCCCTGCAGCAAACCTTCCATCTTGTGCCCGGAGGCTTTTTCATGAGAGAGGCAAATCAGAGATACCTCCTCTTGCAGTTGCTGGTGGGAACAGGTAGCAGGTGGACGTTCTGCTCCTGTTTCAGGTTCCCAGATGGATCCTTGCTTTATGGCTGAAACATCGGGGCTGTTTGACTCGTACAGCCCAGGGATCCGGATCAGAAACAGTCCTTCCTCTAGGGACTGGTCCCTGCCCTGTGGGCAGTTCCCCTTGCACTGCCTCCCCATGTGAGGTGAAAATAAGAAGCTGCTTCTCCCCGCTGGTGTCATTATGGAGGACGCTGGTGGGTCTGGCAAAGAGGCAGAGTCGGGGGAACTGCACATCGCTGCAGGTGCCACACAGAGAGCAAACGCCTGCGAACCTCCCTTACCCCGAGGTGTGTGTTTGCAGAAGCAGGACTTGTGGCACGGCTCCTGTAAACACACTGTTTGTGAGCTGCTTTTGTCCTGTTGCCAGAAAGCTCCAAAATATCAGAGAACCTCGAGGTGGGCAGTATCTCCTGGGAGGGTGGGTGGGAATAAATGGTTTCCTTGTGGCTATGTGAATTTGCAATGACTTTGGAAAGGATTTTGTGACTCTCTTCACTATGTATCTGCTCAGCCTCTATTACATAGCTAACATTTTTCTCCATTGGTGCGTGTGTGTATCTATATGTGTGTATATATATGTGTGTGTGTATGTATTTCAGGTTCTGGTCCTTAATAGCCCAGCCTCCCCGAAATGATCGCTGTGTGTCACGGGATGCTGTAGAGAGCCTGTTAGAGCAAACTGTTCTAAGCCATCAGTTTTCTGCTGTGCCTGGAGGTATCATCACAGATAACCTTGAGGAGGAAAATCAATCTGAAACTTCATTAGGAGCGTTGCATAGATGTCTGTGCTGATGTAATGTGCTCTGGTTCCCATCGGGAACTGGGGAGAGTTTTTAGCTGCAGGATTTTGCTGGTGTTGTAGCAGTACGAAGTGAACAGCTCGGGGGGGCTGCGAGTAAGGAATTGCCCTGATCCAAACAAGATGTGCAAGTGGCATTAATTAAAAACTCTTTTTCCCTTGGCACAGCCTTGTTGTGTTTGAGAGAGGACAGAAAAGGAAAAAATATATTTATCATTTGTGTGTTTGGTTCAAATCAAGTAGTAAGGGTAGAAGGTTCTGGATCAAGGCGAGCCCAAGGATGGCTGTGAAATAAGCTGCGGAGGGGAACAGCCGGGAGTGAAATGTAAATGAGAGCTTCAGGAGAGTCTCAGACATCTAGGCTTGTGTCACTTAGGCACCTAATCAAACAGGAAATTGCTTTCCCAGGGTCATCTGGGATCTCGGCACAAATCAGCGCGTCATCAGCATAATAATGGTAACTCAACCATGCCTTTGCGCAGCCGTGCCTGAGGGGCACCTCTGCACATTGTGTTCTGTGAACATCTTGTGTTCACATAGGCAAAACCAGCAGCGTTTCAGTTTTCTGATGCAAAGATGGAGGAAAAGGAAAATTCAGACACTTCCCTCCACTGCCATGACCAATGTGCTGGTGACGTGTCTTGTGCTTAAGCTCGCATCCCTCTCTTCTGCGCTCAGCTGATACATGGGTGTGAGATTTGGGGAGGCTTCGGTGTGCCACAGAACAACAGCTGTGCTGCTGTGCCTGGAGTCTCCCCAGGAAGACGTCTTGATGTTGTTCTTGCTGATAAAAATACCTATAAATAGCCACAGGGGTCAGCAGCTATGGCAGCGCAGTGTGGGTGCCCAAGCTCAGCAGGTCCGTGTGCTGGAGGAGCACCCTGGCCAGCCCCTGCACCATGAGACCTCTACATCCATGTATCCATCCCTGAGCTGGGTCTCCTGCCTGTCCTCTAATGAGAAGGGTCCTTTTTGTCCATTGTACGGTGAACTCCAGAATCTCCCCAGTTACGTCTGTTCTGCATGCTGAGCACTGAATCCTTTAACAGCTCCTCTGCCTCCATCCCATTTCCCTGTCCGACACAAAGTGTGCCATCAGCATCCCTTGTTAGTGAGGCTGTCACATCAGCAAGGGCATGCCTGGTGTGAGCTTGCTGGGGAAAGAGCAGGGAGCAAAAACGTGAGGCGGTGCACCTTGGGTCTAGGGCTTCTTGGCGCACGCAGTTGGGTCCTTGCCTGTTGCTTAATGATGACTGCAAACGACAAGTGGCCAAACAACAGGGGAGGCTGGTGAGCATGGTTGGACATCACAGGGTGGAGGTGCTCATTCGATGTTCTGGGGAGAAACACATGGTAGCTACCAACCATGGATGTTTTCTTGAGTGCTCGGTGTCCCCTTGGCCACTGTGGCAGGATTTGAGACGATTCCTAGATCATTGCAGCTAAAGTAGAAATAATGAGTTTATAGGATCAGAGGCAGTTCACTGCTCAAGTTAAGTGCTTTTAAAGGTCTGAGTCACTCATACTGGAAGCTATTCGGGGAGCTGGGTTTCCTTCTGAAAGCACCTTTTGTTATCACCAGGAACACTTTTGTTGTTCCGCCTTGCCGTGGGGCTGCTTTGTTTTTGAGCACACTCATCCTGCCACGGTCTTTCTGGACTGGCTTGTACCTTACTTCCCCTAAGATAATTAGCAAAAATCTGGACACACTTGAAAAGCAGCAAGAGACAGAAGGCACTACTGGGATTTGGGAAATTAAGCCTGAGCTGAGACTGATTAAAGCTGGTTGTAGTCTTCTGACTTTGGTGGATCACACTTACAAAATACAGCATTTTATATCTCTCCTCACTCAAATTTATTTTTGACCCAAATGGTCAAAAAGGTTCTTGCCAAGCTGCCAATACTGCTGTTAGTTTAGGTCCTCCTGAAAATCAGGGATTTAGCTTTACCTTTCCCTAGCAAGGCTGCATGTTGGGTGACACCATGGTGCTTACGTTGCAGGGGCTCTTTGAATAAACTTGGCTTGGCCTCAGGGACACCCAGCCTGGTTTTTGTGGGTGTAAAAGATGGAGCAATTTTGCTCCCATTGGTGCAGACCCTCAGGGGAGACCTGCATGTCCCTGCTGAGCCTCCCCGAGGGACCCCTTCCTGCAGCCTCTCCTTTGGCCAAGGAGCCCCTCGATTCCTGCACGTCTTGGTTAAGGTTCACAGGTTCCCCCATGGGTGGGTCCAGAAGTAATTACCCCAAATTTTACCGTGGATCCCCAGCACTCTAAGTTTGAGGTGATCTGAAAGGTCCTACCTTCCTGCCCGGCCTCCTAGCTGTGTCAGGAGCTTGATATTTACAGGCTAAACTGTTTGACTGTCTCTTCCCAGCTGGTAATAGCATCACTAATTAGTTTCCTAATTTGTGCTGTCTAAATGTACCTGAATTTCTAGGAATTAAAGTCTGCATGGAGCCCAGCCCAGCAGTGAATGCGAGCATTAAAGCCTGGATGCATTAAAAACATTGCTGGTGTTATAAAAAAACGAGCTGAGGTTGAGGGATACCTCAGGTGGGTCCTGTTTGTGTGCTGTGGATGCTGAGTGCTTCGTTACCATGCTCGTAATAGATTTTACAAGCCAGGTGTGAACTTTGAGATTAGCCCTTGTGGTTTGTTAGCCAGAAGGCAGGAAGAACTCATCCCGAGTGACAGCATCGGGGTGGTTTTGTGCTGCCCCTGGGCTCCTGGCCAGGTCTGCTGTCTGCTACCATGGTCCTGCTTGGGGGACCATTCTCAGTGATAAATGTGTCAGAGGTTTTGGGGGAAAATCAAAGCAAAAATGATAGAATTGGTCATTGAAATTACCTCGCATGCAATGCTGTCCTAGATTCCTAGATCCTTGCCTTGTGCTACAGGTGGGCACAATGGTTTGTTTAGGTGTGGCTTGACCTTCCAAGGGGTGTGAGCACTGCGTATGTGTTGGTTCAGGTGTTGGGAAATGTCTTTCTGGTTGAAATAATTGAAAATACCATATGAAGCCCCACATCACAGTTCTCTTCAAAATAAAGGCTGAAGGAAGCAAGTTGCCTTCCAGGAAAAGCAGAAATACTGAAGCAGCAGCAGAACGGGTTGCAGCACGTGGTAAAGAGGGGTCCATGTGCTGTGTAATCACATCCTGCCACGTAATGTGACCCAAGAGATGCTGTGACGAAAGGGTTAGAGTTAAGAAATCAGATGCTTTCTATAGCATGGGAGAGAGGCTGTAGCAAGGGTGCAGAGATGCCATCGGGATGGCTAGCTGGGGGTTGATGCTGCTGGCGTGGCTTTGGGGCAGTCAAGTGTATGAGTAGGGCATGTGTTTTTGGCATAGGATCAGGCAGCCTATTGGCATATTTTCCTTAGAAGGCAAAATAAATAAAAAAATAAAAATAGGTTGTATTGTATTGCATTGGAGGTGCAGGGCTCCCTCAGCCTGCCACCTGCTCCTGCATGCAGAGCGCATCCTGCCACCTTTGCCGGGAGTAGTCAATGGGAACAGAGGAGACAAAATGCCTGGGGGAGAACTTTTAATATGATTACCTGACGTCAGATTTAGCGCTGGGCTTGTTAGGTGAGGAGCCGAATGGCCGGCGGGCAGCAGGAGCTGCTGGTGTGCTGCCTTCCTGCCAGGCAGCGGGTGCAGTCCCGTGCCACACCGAGGACCCAGGGGTCTGGAGAGAATTTGGGTGCGTTTGTGTTCGCAGCTCTGCCTGGGATGGGCACCGGGTTCCCATCTGCTGATGAATTTGGTTCTTCGGGCCAGCTCAGGTTGTGGCTGTGTCTCAGAGATTTTTTTTCTTTATTGCCTACCCAGTCACTTTGTGATTTCTGTAATCTAATATTTGGGGCAGCGTTAAAGATATTTAAGCCTTTCGCTATGATTGCAGTACCGTGGCAGCTCCTCTTCTCCTGTGAGTGGGCGGTGGCGTCATGTTTAGGCTGGGCTTTGGCTTGTGCTGCCATCGGGGATGCAGAGCTAGCTCTGGGCTCCTGCATGGACCTGGGACAAGTTTGAAGGAGTGGTGCCCTGCCAGGGCAGGTAGGTGTGCTCTGCACCTCCAGCATTGCTTCCTTGTGCTTATTTTGCAGCCGAGAACAGCAGCATCTCTGAGCCAGGTCGTGCTAAGGGGAAGAGGTTGTTCTGTGCTGCCATGTCTGAGGAGCAGTGCTTTCAGTTCTCCATATTTATTTATTTATTTATTTTAATTACTGTTTTTAAGCACCATTAAGTGAAAGGAAAGGAAATAATGTCTGAACAGCTATATTCAAGTGAAGCGATGGCTGTGATACAGCCTGACAAAAAGCAAGGGCAGGGTTAAGCCGGGCATGCACCAGTGCATCCTGCTGTGGTCTCTGGGTAGGACAGAGCTGGGTACCAAGGGGACAGCTCTGGATTTCTTCATGTGCCCCAGGGGTGCATAAACCATCTCCTGCCTGAGCCTTACCTGAAGTTCCCAGGTGGCTGGTGGTGGTCCATGGGGGCTGGGGAGGGAGGAGAAGGCCTTCTCCAATGGGGTCCGTGTTGTGTGCGTTAATCAGGAGGTGAGGTTGAGTAGAATCACGTGGAACCACTCAAAATGAAGGGGGTAGAAACTACTGACCCTGTATTCCTTCCTTCTTATAGGTCCTCTTTGCAGTGTCTTCTGAAAAGCTGATGAGTGGTCAGAGGTTTAAGGAACAGATCTTCATCTGGGGATAGTATTGTTTCTTGTTTCTGCTCAGCACAAGATACCACCAGATGGTTCTTGGTTGCAGCTTAGAGTGTGACTAAAATTTGTTTTTCAGGCACTCAGGCAAATGGGTTTTATTTAATTTATCTTCCTGCTTTTTCCTTCCCCTCCAAGCTTTGTTCTGAATTTCCACATTGCCTTTTCCCTGTAGAATGAAGTCGAGCTGGGGGAGCTGCTGTTGTCACTAAACTACCTACCCAGCGCAGGAAGACTGAACGTGGACATCATTAGAGCAAAACAGCTTCTTCAGACAGACATGAGCCAAGGTTCAGGTAAAGGGCAGGGTATTTCTCACATTACTCATGCACAGCTTTTGTGTGCTTCTAAAGCAGATCAGCAGCAAGGCTGCAATTTGGGGGGGACCCAGGAGGATTTTGGATGCTCAGTTCCTATTAATACAAGGCACCAGATACTCATTTTATATGTATAGCTAGCAATAACCACAGTGTCCAGAACACTTACCCTGAGATAAAATAGAGAGTATGAATACCTTCATCTTGCTTGAAGTCAAAATCTCTGACCCAGAGCGAAGCGAGAAACCAGGAGCCCAGCTTACCCCAACGCTTCGTGCTGTAAGGCAGCCCATTTAAGGCTGTGCTCTGATTTGCAGGTGCCAAGCACTGCATGAATGTTAATATTGCAGTGGTTTTATTTAGGGTAACTAGCTGCTCTGGAGGCAATGTTCGATTTTCACAGTGTCCATGCATTGTTCCCTGCTGTTCCTGAGTTGGTAATTGCTTCATGTACATGTCCTGGTGGGTTTTTGCCATGCTCCCTGCCCCAGCCGCTGCTGCTGCCAGAAAATTGGCATTTTCCAGAAAGAGCAGCGCATTTGGTCTGAGTCAAGGCTGTCATTAATTGTGCTCAGCATGGTTTCAGCAAGGAGCACTTTTAAGCCAGCTGCCCGACTTTTGTCTCTCCACTGTGTGGCGGTAAGAGTCCTGCTCCTTTCCCAGCGCCGTTCTCCAGCGTGGTCCAGCCCCGCTCCCGCATGCCCAGCTGTGCCAAACCTTCCCGAACCAGGAGCATCGGCTCACTACACCAGTAACTTTGCAGCCTCTGTTTTTTTTTTTTTTTTTTTTTTTTTTTTTTTTCTGATGTTTTTGTCAGATCCCTTTGTGAAAATTCAGCTTGTTCATGGATTGAAGTTAACCAAAACCAAGAAAACCTCCTGCATGCGAGGAACGATAGATCCCTTTTACAATGAGTCCTTCAGCTTCAAGGTTCCCCAAGAAGAACTGGAAAATGCCAGCTTGGTGTTCACAGGTAAATGTACTGCTCTTACTGGTCTAGCATGGCCTTGGTTGTCTCTAAGGTGAACGAAGAAGTAGTTGCAGGTGTGCAGAGGAACCCGTGCAGGATGGTGCCTGTCTGGTAGCTGCTGCGCAAGGGGCAACCAGTGCTGGAGTCTCTGGGGAAGCTCGGTCTGTACGCTGTCCTCTGCAAAAGCCTTTCCCCAGCTGAAGGCTGGAGCTGCTGGAGAAGCACCATGGCTGTTCTGTGCTTGATTGGTGCCGCTGGGAATGGTTTTGTGCATTAATTATAGTTCTTGGCAGTAGCCAACTTGACATGAAGTCAAAAATCGGAAGAATGAGAGGAGCCCTGAGCGATCCCAAAGCCCAAACATTGGCAAAGATAACTTTTGCCTTGGAGATGAGGCAGGTGCAGGTGTTTGACACTGACATCACCTCTTCCATTAGTGGGTTTGTTCATACCTCTGTTTTTGAAAGGCTGGGATTTGGGGGCAAGCCTGGAGGAGCATCACAGATGGGGTCCCCAGACCTTGCAGGTGCTGACCTCACATGAGAGCTCTGCCAGTGCTGGAGATGCTTGGCTTGGATGGGAATTATTACTTTATATGGTTTCTGAATCTCTTATTTTTGTTCTCTAGGTATGAAAGTGCTCAGTAGAAACTGGCAGTTGGGTGTGCTGTTCAGAGCCAATGTAGTGGAGCATGGGGATGAAGGGGCCCTGCCTGGCTGTGCTGTAGGCTGGGAGCTGGGCGCTGGTAGAGCTGAGACAGCGTTGTGGCCCTCCAGGCAGTTCTGCTGTAGAAACTGCTGTGGCTGGTGGCTTTTTCTTCTGCTCCTTGGAAGTATGGGACCCCTAGGAGGTGGTGGGTTTCCCTCCCACAATACAACTTCACCGCAGGTGCCCAGGAGCTGGGTCCAAGTGGTGGGTTTGGGGACATACCTGCACCCTTGGCCACTCGGGGTTCCTGTGCTTCCCAAAACTTTTTTTACTTCTATTTTTCACAGCTTTCCACCCATTACTCACTGTTTCTTTTTGAAGAAGAGAAAGGAATCTGCATCTGAAAGAAAATATTTTGAAGTATTTTCTTATTTTATTTCTTATGTGGCAGATACAGGTGTCACAGCCTGCACACGAGCCTAATTCCAACCCATTAGCTTGTTTCCAAACGTGTCATAGCAGAAGTGATGCTGATCAGCGATTTAAATCCTACCCTTCATGTACGAAAATTTCCTCAGCAAAAGGCCTAATTAATCACTGCTTTGCGTGCTTGTCGTTCTTGACTGTACCTTTCATGTGCAGTGATGAATTTGTTCTTGGAAGCTTCTGTCAGGTGCTCACGTGACGGATGTGAAATTCTCTTTTCTTTGTTTTCCCCTTTTTCTAAGAGTACAACAGAAGGCAAACAGTATCAGCTCTGCACAGTCAGGGAGGATGAGTGGAATGCACTGCTCCTCACAGCAGCTGATGAAGTTGGCATTGATGCGTGGATGTCTGATTTATTTCACTTTTTTGTTGTTGCATGCAAATGGATGTATTTTAAAATAAGTCACTTGTCAGTTGATTCATAACCATACGTAATGCAGCCAGATTGCAGTGGCATGCCTTTTAAGTGGCACTTCGTTGTTAAGTAACGCGGTGCTTGCTTTGAAAGTTGCAATAAATAATCCAAAAATGTCAATGGCAGCTCCGGAGCTGGTGAGGAGTGTGCAGAGGAGCAGTGGGGCCAAGTCCTTGTCGCTGCTGAGGGATGATGCAGGCATGGCATGGCTGTGGGCATCGTTGCTGCAGTTGGGACTCTGTTGTCTGATGGGCAGTGAGTGATGCTGTGACCATGGAGATGGCCGTCGGGATGAGATGGGACGGGATCAGGCGGAGAGGCTGCCCAAGGTCACACAGCACGTTGAGATCAGCCTGCATTGTCATTCCAGGAGAAACCAAAGCTCCATGCAGCTCCGTCCTGTCTCCAGCAGTAGCTGCTAGCAGGTACCAATGGGAAAAGTTTAAAAGCCACGTGTATAGAGATCAGCTCAGGCACTCGTGGGGTTTGTGGGTGCCAGAATAGAGATGTGTCACTCACATCGCTGTGTTTTCAGTCTTCTGCTCGCTGCTGCGTTGCATGTCTCCTGTCTGGTTAGCAGAGGAACTGAGACCTGTCCCATCATGAGGACCTGTGAGGAAGCCTGCACAGACACCTGTGGCATCACGGGGATGTGGTGGTGGTGAAGGCTGAGAGCCACCTTCAGTTTCTGGACACTGGTGGAAGTGTGTCCCCAGCAGGGGTTGCAGCATTGGTTGGGTGGATCTTTGTGGTTTTAGTGAAATTAAAGTCCTGGGGTGGGGAGGCAGCATTCCCCACGTAGCCTGCACTTGGCAAGTTAGGGAAACTGGTAAAGGGCTTTGGGATCTTCCAATACAAGACAGTAAAGAGCAAATGGTTGCCAGAGCAGAGGAGCTCTCTGGACCTCACAGCGTGAGGAGCACAGCTGAGGTCTTGGTTTCTTTTGCATCTCTACAAAGCAGGAGCACAAGCCGCATTTTTGCTCTAGGTTGTTTTCTTTTGTTTTTGCTGAAATGGTGGTTCTTTTTGTTGTTTGTTTTGTGGGAGTTGATTTTTATTTTTTTATTTTTTCAATCCACAGCTCTAGTCCATTAGGTCAGTTAATTAAATTTGCTGTTGAGTCAAAGTCCAATTGAAAAGGAAAATAATCCTGCTTGAAGGGTGGCTGATGATGCTTTGAATGGATAGAGAGCCACAAAAGCTGTTGTGGGAGCCAGAAATCGAGTATATCTTCAATAATTTAAAGGAGCCCTTTTTGTGGCTTCATATTTTGGACCCAGTCTGCAGCTGTCTTTACATTGGCTTGGCTTCATTTGAAGGCAGTGGAGCCGTGCCAGTCCCTATCAGCTGGGGCTCCTGCCTCCCTCTGTGTAGCTCCACCACAAAGTGATGCACTATCTAGACAAAGTATGATTATTATTTTTTCTGCCGTTTTTTTTTTTTTTTTTTTTTTTCTTTTTTTGGTCCTGAATAGACTGTCTGGCTTTCAGTGCACTGTAATAACAATTTGTGCATGTTTTTCCTGTGGCTTTCCTAAAGACGGTGCGCGCCAACCCTCCAAGCGGGCAGCTCTCTAGAAGCCACCTCTCTCCTTGTGGTGTCCTGTCCTTTGGACTGGCCGTGGGATCGACATATGGCCTCTGTGGGAGACGGGCAGTGCGTGCCTCCAGGTCGGGGCACACAAACTGCCTTAGCTGAGGTTTGGGGCATTCTGGACCAGTTCTTAGATAGTTTCTCCTCCTTGGACATATTATCATTGTACACTGGAGATTGTTGGCATTTATAGACCAAAGTGCTTCTCCTTCCTTCTCCGTTGGGGCAGGGTCCCCTGTACAAGTTTTCTGTCTGCCTTCCCCTCTGTGCCTACCTCAGATGCTTGCTGGAGGTGTCACTGCCTCAGTATCCCACCCTGGTGCCTAAAATGGGGTGGGTTGAGCTCCGGGGGAGGCTGTCTCCACCAGAATGTCAGCTGTACACGGCTTCTTGCCAAAAGAGGCTAAAACCAGGAAAATGCTTGGTATTCAAACGAAATCTAATGTCCTGACAGAAAAAAAAGACAATTAGTGAGGCAATATCTCATGGGGAGGATGTTGATTTTTAATTTACTCCATCAAACACCTTGTCTAGGTGATGAGCATCTGTTTACAGATGGTGGCAGACAGGCACATTTCGGTGTGGTGCTTTGTTCCGCGTGCTGTTTTTGGCAGCGTGGCCGCCACCCGCCACGGGCCGTCGTCTGCTTGGGTGCAGGCAGAATTTGTCTCCTGCAGACAAACAGGGCTTTAAAGGACAACATGTTCTCCTAGCTGCATATACCTGTGAACAAAGGCATTAATTATTCCTTGTCCCTTGGTGAGGGAGGTGTGGAGTTTGGTCCCAGCAGCAGGGCTGTCAGCTGCTGCCTTCCAGTGATGCTCCGAGGGCATTTCCGAGCACACAAAGAGATGTTTGAGGGGCTGTGCCTGGAGCCCTGTGCTCCAGAGGGCTGGATGCTGGCGTGTAGAGGTGTGCTCTCCCTGCTGATGGGTTTTGGGCAGGCTGTCCTCTAAATCCCAGCCTAACCTTCCGAAAGCCCCGGCTGCACGACAGGAGGTAAGATGACACCTGAAATCTGAGCACTGTGGTATTTTGTTAATGATTATAACGTTGTTAATAACAATCGGCGGTAATGCTGTTTGCGTTGCAGCAAAGCCCAGATGGCCCAATAAAAACCACCAGAGCTCCGGAGCAAACCACATCTTGGTGACTTGTTAACATCTTCTGAACGCTTACAGCTTGCAGGCACTTTCTCTTCTGAACCATTTGTAGGATTTTATGAGTCTCTTCACTGTTCAGTATGCTTTAATGATGATTTAGGACCAAGTTGGTTTTCTTTTTTCTTTTTTGTTTTGTTTGTTTTTTGAGTTCCCAGTGAATTGTTGTTGAACAGAGAGATATTGAAAACCTACACCCGTGCTTTCAAGGGCTTCCACGCACTGCAGGGGCTCTGACAACACCACCAAGTGCTGTTACAATTCGTGTCTTCAGCCCACAAGATCACACTGATGCTTTATCCCACGGCTCTAATTAACTTCCAGTTAACAGAGAGTGCTTAATTAAAATAACAGATTGCTGTTCAATAGTAATATACCTTGTTCCTCTACTGCCTCGTTTTCCCTTTCCCTTGGCCTTTGGGAAAATTTAAGGACCATTTAATGAAGTTTGAATTTTTAGAGGAGGAAAATCCTTCTCAGGATGTGTTGATAATGGTTTAGTTTGGGGTAGTTCAGTTTGCTTTGGCTGAAATGATTTCTTTTTGAGGAAATAGTGCTTGCTGGAGCATATTCATTCCTTCTGTGCCATTACAGCATGAAAGAAGGACGGCGTCTTCCTTGAAATCCTGACTTCATGCTGGAGGTGGATATTTCAGGTGGATCAAGATCTGGAATAAGTGGTCACTAGTGGCACAAACAGACACTTGGGAGCACAGGCTCACAACTGTAGCCCTTTGCTCTTGTGGCTGGTGGAGATGGTCTGGTACAAACCTGATTGATTTTGTACACTGTCTAATGGGTATTTTTTGCATGTTAGAAAATTGTTTGGGGTGCTATTGATCCACACGACAGTGTTTCTGGGGCAGTTGTTGGTGAAGATGAAGGGGAGAGCAATTTTAAACCGGGCAGAAAACCCTGGAGAGATGGGCCAAAGCTGAAGGTCGTCATCAGCACCACACCTTCCAGGCAAGCCAAAGCTAGGCAGACAGGCAAACCATTGTACCAAAGGCTTACAGATCCCAAACCCACATTTACCCGAAGCAGCTTGAAATAAACCTAACTAGGATTCATTCTGGATGACTGGTCAGACTCATGGTGTAGGCTTTGGAGTCAGGGTGATGTTTTTGGTTTTTACTGGGCCTGCATGAGATTTTTAAGAGTCCCGGGAATGGGATGGAGACATATTAAGGCTTTTTAATGTTATTTTTTTAATTAACAGGCTGATTTTCAAATGTTCAAGTTAGCTGACCAGGTTGAAGGCAGATAATGGATTTGGCCTCAGGCTTCTCTGGAAATACATGTGAATTTTGATTTGCCTGGCTGTATGTTGGCATCTGAAGGTCATGCTTTCATCATCTTCAGGTGCCCATTTGCAGGGATGGAAAACCCAATCTGTTTGGGGTCATTACACATCTAATTTCTGACTGGCTGCTTCAGATACTGATCTCTTGTATCTCCTATTGCTTTTTATGAAAAAAATACATATATTCAGGTACTGTCTTTTGCACACATATATGGGGGAAAACTGTCTCCTTTAATAAGAATCAAATGAATTTTTTCTTTGTGCTGGCACACAGTAATAAGAGGTGGCTTCTGATTTTAGTGCTATCATTTTGGGTACCATAATATCTCTTAGATGAATAGATAGGCAATTAGCTGCTAGAATTTTTTTTCTATTAGACCTGTGCTTCTGAAGCACTGTGGTATCTATATATTCCATATATCAGGAATATATAAATATTGCACGTCTGAAGTGGAATCTAATCTGTGTTTAAATCTGTGTAATCCTATTCTTAGTCAAAGGGAAAAGAAAGAAAAACATTGATGTCAGCAGAGGATTTTCTCAGGATTTATACCTGTTTAATTTAGATCAGAAATTGGCCTTTGTGTCTGGCATTATAAAATACTTAATGCATTTATGCACTAGGCACCATATGGTCTGTGCCCAGCTCTAGTGAGAACAGCGGTGCTGCTGCTTTGCTCCACACAACATGACCCAGCAGGTCCTGCAAGGGCATCTCCGCTCTTGGGGTGATGGAACCAAGCAACCACACCCAGGATTATTATAAAAATAATCAGATACGGCCTTGAGGCTGTGGGCAAGCTGCTGTGGAGAGAAGATGCCGGTCTCCCTGTGATGCCGGGAGTCCGGCAGCCCCCGCCTGTACTGCAGGTCTAGGGCTGCTCGAGGAAGATGCTTGGGGCTGGGTTTGGCTTTTTGCACAGACTATCTGATTTCATGAGCGAGACAGGATTAATAGTGGTGAGAGCACCAAGATGTTTGTGCTTCCCAAGCCAATCTGTTGCTTGCAAGCAAGGCAGAATGAAGACTCTTCAATCTGACCGACCTTGTTAATAAGAAATCTGTGCCTTCAGTCTGTGCATCACTGCAGGCATGGCAAAATAGTATTTTTCTGGAGGTCTCTAGAATTTTTTAGGAATCTTTTTTCTCCTAAAGAAAGGACCAAAGCTTCCTCTCTCCAGGCCAACCTCCAGCACTCCTTGATTTTCCCAAGCCCATTAATTTAAACAGTGTCACACCTCTCTCAGCCTTGCTCCTTTATCTTGTTTTGCTCATGCCATGGTGAAAGAAATTGCTGAAGCGTCTCACTGGGTGTAATCTTCCTGTGTATCAAATGAGGAGAAATCAGGCGCTAGCTGCTGAGGCGGCGGGGCAGCCTGGAGATGAGATGACCGTGGCTGCTGGAGGTGCAGGAGCGCACTACCCCCCTCCCAGCTGGGATGCTTCTGCGTGGGGGCTTGCTGCCTTGTCTGCTTTGCCTCCAAAGCTATGAAAACTTGATTGCATCGAAGCATAATGCTCTGTGCGTAAATCCAACCTCTGTATTTACATGTCTTAGTGGTTTATTTTGTTGTTGTTGTTGTTTTTCCCCTCGTTTCCAGTAGTCCATCTATGACAGGTGGAGAGACTGGTAACGTGTTTGCCTTGCTGGCACAGGTTAGGCATTTGCTTTCTAACTGCTGGGTGTGAATTACTGTGCTGGTTGAATGCCCCCAACCTGGAAGGGACCTGAGCTGCCAGGGGGCTGAGCCCTGCAGCGCCCTTTGGGACAGCACACGCTTCTCTGGTCACTGCTTTAATTTCTGCGTGTAGCTTGGCTACTTGGAGCTCTGCTTTGATTAGATCTGTTTAATTAGGAAACAAATGATGGGACATGCAGGAAGAAAAAAGGCCTTTGTACAATCGATTTGCTGTTGTGAATGCCACAAAGTGCTGCTTACCAGGAGAAAGCCATGCAGGAGTTTGTGAATTGGTTTTGCCTCTTCTCAGTAGCCTGCACATGCTCCAGCTGGAGCACTGGGGCTGCCCTTGCAGCAGGATGAGGAGAGGAGATGGTTTTCCAAAGAAAGTTCCCTTGAATTTGTGGTGGTTTCCCCTATGAAGCAGCAGGTGGGTATGTGCATAGCTAGGATTTGGCTGCACGCTCAGTTGGTTCAGATTGCTGCTGCAGCTGGGCGTCCACAGAGGATGAAGGAGATGCTGGTAAATGAGTTTCCCATGCAAGCTGGAGCCTGGTGGAGATTAAATTGATAAATGTGAAACCACCACACTTTGGGGGTTATTTGTTAGCGAATATTCTGTAAATAAGCTGATGGCAGACGTATAAATCGGGTCAACGTGTTCTGCTTGATGTCTAACCTGAAGGAGAAAACAGATAAAAAACCAGAGGCCGATTCCTGCTTGTCATTTGTACCCTCTCTCGGAGTTTTGAGGTTCCACTTGCCTTGCAGGTAACTGATGGAGGAGGCTGGAGAAGTTACATTCTTTGTGCCCACCCACTGCTGTGTGCTGGGATTTGTCTGCCAGCTCTGGGACTGGGTCTGGGGCCAGTGCCTGGGGAGAGGCTCTGGGGCTGTGGCCCTGGGCCCAGCATGCCTGCAGGCGGCAGCAGAGCTGCTCAGCACCACAATGATGGGAAAAGCTTGGGCACATCTGGCCTGGGGCTTTCAGGGGATGCAGATGCTGCGTGGTTCCAGCCAAGCAAGATGCTTCTGCAGATAGCTTAAGAAAATGTGAGTTGGTACGTCTTCCTTGCTATTTCAGGGCTGCTAATATACTCAGTTAAAGGAGTTATATTTGAAATGCCAGTTTAAACTTTACTGTGCAAATTGGTCATAAATCACAAATATCTTGCTGTCATGCTCTTCACAAGAACTTGTGTGGAAGTGTCAGTGCAGAGGCAGAGGAAGGCAAAGGGTGTTTGGGCTGGATCCAGTGCCTGGGCTGACGCTGTCCAGGCAAACTCAGGGGTCAGAGGCAAGTGCCTGGTGGCATAGCAACAGACAAAGCTGTCAAATGGTTAAAAGCAATTTGATGTGACGAAGGCTGGGAGGAGAGGAGGGAAAGTCCACGCCGGAGCCAGTTTTTGGAGTGATGGAATCAGGCTGATGGCAGTTGTGGTTGTGTGGTCGTGCCCAGCCTGGCCCTGGGGTGCGATCCAGCCCATCCTGTGCCCCATGGGGAATGGGGAATGGCTGCTGCACTGGTCCCTGCTCCAAGCAAAGCTTCCCTGAGCACACAGGCTGCCTCCAGTTTGATATGGATCACTTAGAATCAATGCATTGATAAGCAGGAAGCATAGAAGTGTTTGATTTACATCACAGTGCTTGTCCTCAAGAATTCAACCCTTTTAGTGGACATGAGTGAACCCAATTTTCTTTTATATTTCAGCATTTCTGCTAGAAAGAGATTTTTTTAAAGAAGAATTTCTGATTCCAAATGCATCCCTCAGTAAAGAGCAGCTGCAGAAGGAATTGGTTTGACCTCTGCTTCCTTAATTGCTTTTTGCTCTGTGTTGGCCTGGAAATGGATGTTGCTGTTGTGTAAATTACTGCGATGGTGGAAAGAGAGCTGATGAGATCAGGTGTGTGGCTTCTGTCAGGAAAATAGGTTTCTTAACTGGAAAGCAGTGCCTACCTGTCCACAACCAGAGGCTGGGTCACTCTGAAAGACCCACATGGTAATTACCTCATTGTCTGCTTCTGAGCAGCCCCACGGAGTTAGCGGGAGCACACTTAGTCTGAAATCTCCTCTGACCTCCCTTTGGCCACTGGAAGGCAGTGCTCAGACCTCAGGCTGTGTGGCTCAGCCCGCTCGTGGCCTACCCGTGGCCCGGAGCAGTGCCCAGCTGCGGCCTGTGGGACCGGAGCTGCCCGGGCTCCTCTGCCTGGTGCAGGAGGTGAAAAGGAACAGCCAGGGCTTTCTTCCTCCCGAGGTGGTGGCCAGCACACGCTGGTCGGTGCTTGAGGAATGATTCCTCGTCTGTTTGACTGAAAAGTAATGGCTGCACGAGAAACAAAGAACGGGAGCGTGTTGCTCCAGCCCACCATGCATCGAGCGCGACCGATGGAGCCAGGCTCTGCTTTCAGCTTTCCTCACCTGGCTTTGTGGGCTTTGCAGTTCTGTTTTCTGAGCCGTTCTTGGAAGAACCAGTGACAGCAACAGGGGAAATGGTGCTCCTGAGTGTGGGCAAAGGGAAGGGCTTATTTCTGCGATGGTACTGTCAGCACCTGCTCCTGGGTAAGGTCCACGTGGGAACTCTGTGTTCGAACTGTAAGCAAACTTGCTCGGCAAACAATGGCCTTTCTGAGAGCAGAACGAAGCAATTAACCTCCAAGAAAGGCATGTCCTAGAATTTTAAAGGCTTGTGGATCTGGATTGTGGGCACACAAACGGTGGGTCATCTTTAGGGAAAGCTGCCATGGGAAACTGCAAGTCTGTAAACCTGTGTGGGATATAGTGCCGCTGCTTATGGTCCACAGATGTGTTGTGAATAAGCATTTGGCCTTGAAAAGCATCTCCTCTCTTCTTCAGCAGTAGGTCTACCTCTGTGGTATCTAAATTCGTTAATGATAGAAGCAACGACTCTTGTATAATTAGCACATTAATACCCTGAAGGGATCAGCATGCTAATTACCCAACAGGATGAGATTAGAGGTCACATTCTCCATAGAGATGAGGGGATGAGTCCTATGGATTCAAACTGTTCCATTAGAAATGTAAAAAGCCTTCTCTGTTTAACAGGTAACACTTCTAGCAAGGTGCTTCACGTTATAAGAATTCAAAATACTTGGATCAATGGTAAAATAAACTGTCCCAAAATGAGGAGCTGTAACACACCTTCTCATTTCACAGTACTGACATGGGTTATTTGTGAAAAATCAGTATGCCTGGGATACTTTGCCACTGCTAATTTAAACTGAGTAATTGGTGGCTTTAAGACTTCATGGTTTGATTTGGTATCGTCTCCTAGGATTAAGCTTCATCTTCTTTCATGCTTGAAATAAAGGAGAGAAGGGGAAAAAAAAAAAAGGAAAAAAAATAGGGAAGATTTGGGGGTACTTCTATGTGATTTTATCATAATATTTGTTTTCACTAGGATAATAAATCATAGCAGGTCATTTAGCATAGTCATGCTAGCTACATTTGTGATCCATTGCCTTGTAGGAGACCTCATTAATAACTCTGGCAGGCTGCATACTGGTTGGGAATGGATGGCTTAAAGTTCCTCACCACATCCTCAGAAGGTGGCCTTTCCAAAGAGCACAGAGCTGTCCCCTGGACACTGGCATTTGGAGAGGCACTCAGAGAGCTGATGGCATCACCTCAAGATAATTGATGGTGGCAATCTGGGAAGATATGGACTTCCTAATGTGGGGAGGTACCTCTAACATGATCTGAGTTCTAATGCTATGTTTTTATTGCATTAACTTGGAGAATTGCTGGGGATGTGTGAAGGTTTTGCTTGCATAGCCAAGAGCGTTGTGGTGTAGACAGCTGAGCTAGTGGTAAGTGGACTGGCCACAATGCTGGATGTGCCATGGTGGCACAGAGCAGCCTGCATGGCTCCTGTGTCCATGAAAACACCATCTCTGCTGTTTCCAAAAACATCCCCAAGTTATTCGATGAGCAGAGCATCTCAGCCCTTAAACTGCATGTGTCAGAGCTGTCAGAAGCCACGAAGTGAGATGCAAGCTTGCGCGTTTTTATTTCAGGACTGCACTAGCAGGCAGCACCTGAGTCACCCAGAGTAAGGTCCCATCCTGGTACAGCAGCTTGCAATCAGCACTTGCATAAGGATGGAGATGGCAGATATGCTAGGTAGCATATTCAAGCAATATTAATTAATCACAGAATATATTAAGATAGCAAATGCACCCCTAAATAGGGGCCGGGTGCCTGCTGCTCAGTGACCTTCCTGCCTGGAAGGGTGCATTTGGTACTGCAGTGAGGGATCCCGGATTTGGCTCTGCTGGCAGTGCTGGAGGGGCTCTGTGCCAGCACCCACCTTTGAACCTCCTCTGGATGCACAAACCTGCATGGATTTTGGAGCCCCTGCAGACATTTGTTCTTAAAACTCCCCCTCTTTCATGGGAAAGGTTTTTAATCTTTAATATTCTAGCCAGTGCCTGTGGATATCCTGGCTTCAGCTTTTGCAGACTTTTGGTTCAATGTTCTAATGATCTGAAGCTTTATTTTTCAAAACACAAAGTGCTTTTATGCCTGTCCAACAGGAGCGCGCAGCATTTGCCAGGATCAGGCCCGTAATTATAGTTTGTGGCTGTCTGCAAGCTTTTGTTCCGCGAGGCTGGGCTAATACAAAGGACGGGGCGTTAGGCTTGCATCTCTCCCTTGGTTACTTCCCTGGACTTTTAACAAGTGATAATTATGGAAAATTGGTTCTGTATAAACATCCTGCTGACAGCCTGTGTGTGTGTTATTCGTGTCTTCAATTTGGGAATGATACGATTATTGCTAGAAGGAGTCATTAATGTTTGCATTTGAAGGATGACAAGGATGTCATACTCCAGAGGGTGATTCTTGTTCATTCACCCAGGTCTAGGCTGTTCCGCGTGTTTCAGCATCCCGGTGTGCCTGGACAAAGATTCTGGCTGTTCTTTAGAAGGTGTAATTGTTCACCGTGTTCTTGCTAAATATCACCCTAGATTTGTGGGTCCTATTTATTTGAGCTGTATTTTAACCTGCAGTACAGCTTCTTATTGCTTCCAAACTGCTCGGTGGGTCTTCTGGATGATTTTGAGGTGCTGAGCTACATGCTGAAAACTCCAGCCTCCAGGTTACACCTTCTGCAAAGCCTGTTCAAGAAACATTCTCCCTTGGTGTCCTACCATCCGCGTGTGGCAAGCGAGATGCTCACTATTAAGGGTGGATTTGGTTTTGGGGGAGGCCACAGGAGCCACCCCGTGTGGTGCTGGGGTGGCATGGCCGCAGGAGATGGCCATCCTTGAGCAGGCAGGGCTCAGGGTGGACAGGCAGTGCACTTACCTTGACCTGTCCCTGTTTCTGCTTCCCACAGTGTACGGGCATAACGTGAAGAGCAGCAACGACTTCATCGGGAGGATTGTCATCGGCCAATACTCCACGGGTGCCCCTGAGTCCAACCACTGGCGCCGGATGCTCAACGCGCACCGGACGGCCGTGGAGCAGTGGCACAGCCTGCGCTCCCGGGAGGAGTGTGACCGCGTCTCCCCGGCGTCCCTGGAGGTGACATGAGCTGTGGCACCAGCAGCAGCCAAACTGAGCAGGCGGACGAGGTGGGGGAAAACAACCCCAACCACCAAAACACCCAACCTCACACCCACCCCACAGCAGCTCCATTGGACTGAAGCGGCTGCCGGTCCCCGCCTGGCTGCACTGGCCTCTGTGCAAACCTCCGCAGCACCAACCATATCCCACTGGGTCCCATGCCAGCAGCTCCCCTGGGGCCACCAGCGGCCTGGCCAGCCGGACCTGTTGCTACCCGCGTCCGGTTTCACTGTTTTTTAGCGATGGAGAGCATCGTCCAGAGGAGGGCGGGCTGCAGGCGGAGGTGTCACTGGACATGCCGAGATGGGGAAGAGTTTTGAGTTGCCTCTGCTCTCCTTACGGTCCAAATCCATGACTCGTCCTCTCGGAGATATACGTACCTGTGTGCTCTCATTGGTGAACGTGGTAATTAGGCTAGGATGTTTTTTTAAATGGTAGAAGCTGTGGTGAAATCGATTCTGGCTCCAGTTTTGTCCTTGTACTCGTTTCAACAGAATTAAGCTCTTGTTAGTACGTGCCAGGCACACGCAGCCCTGTGCACGCGGGTCTGATGTACCGTCAGCAGTAAGGTCTGCCACTCTCCATAGCAGTCTGTGTGTGTCAAGTAGATACCGTGATATAGCGAAGTAAACGTCTCCAGTAGCACTTATACTTTCCAATACTTCCCTGTGTTGTGCAAAAGAAACCTGCTGTGGGGACTTTTGCAGTTAAAAACACCCAAAATGCACAGTTTTAACTCCTGACAGACTGCAGTGGCTCTTTCTGTGTTGTGTGTGTTAACCAAGGTAGTTTTTGAGGTCACCACGTGAACTTAGCTGCAGTCGGGCTGTCCTGTTGGTTGCTTCTGTACATTTTTCTTTTTTTTTCCACAGCATATTGTCTGGTATGATGCAGATTGTATATTTATTGAAAATAAAAATCTATTTAATTGTGCCATGCATGCGGAGGTGGTAGTTGTTGGCAGAGTTAATCGTTGTGTTGAGCTCAGTTACGTCCATGGCACGAGGAAAGCTGGAAAGTTCACCCCTTCCTACTGCAGATGATCCCAGAGTTATTTAGGGGACACTGAGGCAGAGCTGGTGACTTGATGGCCAGCCCAGTGCCTTGCTCCTGCTGGGCAGGGCTCCCAGCCGGTGTGCATACAGCTGAAGCACGGGTCTGATGTGTGTGTTTGAACAGGGCTGTGGGTTTGTCCTCTGCAGGAGTAGGTTCCAAATTATTATGTAGTTTTAAAATTGCTTTATTTATCACCATTGTGTCCACATGAAAATCCATATCTTGCTTACAGCTGATTCACAAATCAAACTACAGAAGGATGTTACCCGCAAGGCAGCAGGGCTCAGCACAGGACTTTCTGGATCTTCATTTTGGAGAAGAAACTCCGTCAGCTGTTCAACAGCCAATGCAAACATTTTGGATCAGTGTATGGAACTACAAATGAAAGGGGAAGGAGTTTTCTTAAAAAGTTTTATTTAATGCAAAGAAAATCTAATATAGGATCTCATGAGCTGCTGTCTCTGGAATAAGCCTGGATACTTAACTGAAAGCTTTGTGGCATCCCAAATTCTTTCTACTTGTATCCTGCCTGTGAAAACAGGAGTCATCCCAACTCAAGTCCCAGAAAAACATGAAAATGTTCATCTGTGGCTGAGAATAAAATGGGACAGGCACTGGCTGCGTTCCCAAGCAGCTCCTTCAGTGCTGGCTGAGGTCAGAAATTGGAAGTGGAGCAGGGCCACGGCGTTTCATAGCACTTGTGTGTAATCTGTTCCCCTTACCTGTTCCTTGAGAAGGACTTTACACAAGATTTTTAAAAACTGAAGTTTATTTCCAAATACAGTTCTGACCACAGAAAGGAGATGTGGAAGAGCCTCCATCCCATTGCTGTTTGTTGCTGCAGGCTGTCTGATGTCATGGGGCTGCATGAGCACAGCACATGCAGTGTGTGAGCAAATGGAGCAGGCTTGTTTCTGCAACATCACCAAAAAAAAAAGTAAAGAAGGTGCAAAAAGAGGTGATGACATATTTAAATATAAGAAATAAAAGCCACAAAAACCATCTCCTCCTTGATCCTAGGCGGGGGAGAAACCCTCAAAAAGCTTCTCCGCCTCACTCGTGGGGTGGAGAAACCCACGAGAAGCATCTCTGCCTTGCTCCTGGGGTAGGGGGGGACCTACGAAAAGCATCTTCTCCCCTTCTTCCCCCCCCCCCCCCCCCCCCCCCCCTCTCGTGGGCCGTGGAGGGCGGAGGGCCGCAGCGGGGAGGTGCGGGGCGGTCCCTGCCCGCAGCCGCCCCCTGCCCGCAGCCGCCCCTGTCCCGCCGCGGCCGCGGAGCCGCCCGGTGCCGCGGTGATGGGCTGGGGCCGCGCCGTGTGCGCGCTGCTGGCCGCCGCGCTGCTGGCCGTCGGGGCTTTCCCCCAGACCAACATCAAGATCAGCCAAGGTGAGTGCAAAGCGCCAGGAGGGGATTTAATCCCACACTGCCCGTGCAGGATGGTGCAGGATGGGGATGGCCTCGAAGCGGGGTTTAGGGGGTCTTGGAGGGGCGGCAGCTGACTCGCCAGTTTGTCTCGCTCCAGAAATCTCAGGCTTGCCTCGACATCAATTTTCTTCTTCTCTTGGGTGCCCCAAGGAGCCCTGCTCTCTCCCCTGGACGCTGAGGCTCTCTCTTCTGGCTTTGTGTGCAGGCAGCTGGGCTTTCACCCCTAGCAATGCGAGCTGGTGTGCCAGGGTGCCAGAGGAGCACCTCCTGTCCCTGAAAAAAGGCCGCTGTTGTGTGATTCCCTCCCCGTTCCCCACTTTTTTTCTGGGCTGGTTGTAAGCCTGGAACACGGCATGGCAGCAGCCTCTCTGTGTCACTTTGGTTTCCTGCAAACTTTCTGATGGGGCTGGGGGGAGCGGGAGCCTGTGCTCATTGTGCGGTGTGCCCCGTCACGTTTACGGCTGCTGAGAGCAGAAAGGGACCCATAAGTGTCATTCTGAGACTTTGTGAGAAAAAGGAGTGATAGAGCCTGGGTTTCCTCCCAGCCAGCCAATCAACGAGAGCTTCACCAGCACTAATTAAGGAGAAAAAATGCAAGATAACTCTTATCTGTTACTGCGGGCTGCAGGGGGGCGGCTGTGGCAGCCTCGCATCTCCAAATGGATGTGGCAGAAGATTTTAATCTGTAGAGACAGCTTGGTTTTGTTACAGGGATTTAAAAAGCAAAACACTCTGCGTGAAGGGAAGTCACTTTCCCAAATGCTTCAACAGCTGTTTAAAGTTTTACTTGGACATTTCTAATGTGCACTTAAAAACCCCACTTCAGTGTGTGTAAGATACCATCAGGTCATTAAATGGTCTCCGTGTCCATCAGTGGCTGCCATCCCCTCTGGCTCCCTGTGTCCCCCAGATACAAGGAGACCAACCCCCCCCCCCCCCCCCCCATGAGCTGCTTGTTTTGAATGTGCCCACTGAGCATGAGGCTTTTTTATCTGTTAATGAAAGATTTGTGTTACAAACAGCATGAAGGTGGGGTTGTTTGTCAGTAAGGAGCACGGTGTCAGTGTTAAGGATGTGCTCCTAAAGCCCTTGGTGATCTGAGGCATGTCAGCATCACATGGTAGCAGTCTTAGACTCTGCTACGTGCTCCTGCCCCTCAAATTCCCCTTATTCTTTGGTTTAAATCAATAAGTAGGACGTGGGCTCTGCCCCAGGTGGCACTGTGACCCCTATCCCCAGCCAAGCTTCAGCTGGAGCTGTCCTGGAGCGTCCTGGGGCTGCCTGCTTCTGGCCCTGCAGTCTCAGCCCCCCTCTGAGTGCCCATCAGTCAGCAGCTCTGATGCAAGGTAGGTTGCTTTTTGAGGTCAGAAGGCAGCATCAGCTTACAGATGTGCCAGGAATGGGGTTTTAAGACCATCTTAGTCAGTGAGGTCTCTCTGAGCACCTACAAGCTTTTGGTGAGCCATCAGCTGCTGACCCAACCCTACCCGCTGCCCAAAGCGCTTCAGTGGAGCTGCTTCCCCTCAGGGGTCTTCCCTGCTTGGGCATCTCCCAGTGACCCTGTCCTAACCCCAGCCTTTGTCTCTCAAAGCTACTGGCTGCAGGAGAAGCAGCACGAAGCCTTGGCATGGAGCTGGTAGGGACAAGCCTGCCCTTCGCCTTCACTGCTGAGTCAGGGAGTCGCGCAGTCGGTGCTTTGCTCCTTCAGTAGCATCCCAGGGAGAAACAGGCTGATGGACTGCCTGGGGTTTTCTCCCTCAATAATTTGTCACTGGAAAGCAACCACTTGAGGAAGTGAAACTCTGCCAGAGCTGTGTCACACTCTACACAGCTCTGACATGGGGTTTTCCCAGTTAGGGGGATCCTGGTGCCTCTGAGCTGGGTCTCAGCAAATCACTAAATAGGAAGAATCCAGTTGTATTGGCACCAAAGCAAATTCAGAGAGTGCAGAGCTCTTTTTCTGACCCCAAATTCCTGTTTTCCAGCTTTTCTGGGTAAGTATTATCTGCCTGACACGGATCTTATCTTCAGCCAAGTTTAGACAACCATTTTGCTGTTGCTGCGTTTTAACACATCTCTGGCCACAAAACTGCTGCACTGCAAACAGGCAAAGGAAGGATGGAAGGATTCGTGCCCTCATTTTCTGCCAGAAGTCTGGGGACAAAGGGATGGCAGGGACATGGTCCCACAGGTGGTGGCTTTGCTGCAGGTGCAGCTCCAGCCCAGAGGAGCTGATGCTGCCGAGGGCAATGTTTTGCTGGGACACGTAAAGGTGAGAATCTGGTCTGAATATCCCCCCAGTGCTTCCCCCCTTTCTTTTTACATCAAATACCACTATCAGCTGCTGGCTTAGGTTATGAGGTTTTCCTACAGAGCTGTGAGTATGCTCATACACACATGCATACAATTTCTTACGGCTTTCCTGCTAAAAATAGCCCCTGCAGTTCCCAGATCAGGGCAGCACCCCCAGTTGTTGCTGCCTGTAAATGTAAGAGCAGAAGTCCTTCTCCAAAGAGAGTGTCTGAGCCTCTGATCCTGACCCGACAGAGAGGATGCTAATTAAATGCTGACCTCCCTTCTTTTCCTTTTTGGTATATTTAACCTTAAATTCCTTCAGGCACCTCTGGTTCGCTGAAGCTCATCAAATTAATGCTACCTAATGGGAAGCAGCACAGAATAACAAAGGATGACTGTCTCCATCTCGCACTAGGTTTTGGCTGCTCGGGACAAAGAGGGGGGTGCTGGGGACCCGCTGTGGTTCGCAGTGCCATGGGAAGGCAGGGTACTGCTGGGTTCAGCCCCGTGAATTTTGCCACCATGCTGCTGGAGGTGAAGAGTTCGTTGGGGCTTTTTACACCTCTATAAAAGAGACAGTTGCTGGCCGTGTCTGCTGGCGGTACGGACAGGGGCCCCTGGCCAGTGCCATGCTGCAGGAAATCGCATCAGCTTGTGGCATTCCTGGTCCTACTCTGTTGGCACAACAGCAATAATTCACCCTTCTGCAGGCTGTTCTAAGGATTTTCCAAAGCAAGTCTGGCTGGATGTTGTTCTGAGCCCTGCACCACCTCTGAGCTGCCTTTTTGGCTTTGCCACACTCCTCTAAAGCTGCTCCTCTTGCTTCCGACCAGGTGTGCCTTGGCCTTACCCCTCACAGAGGCTGTGCAGCCCCTGCGAGCTGCCCAAAGGCACGGCTCCTGCAGGGAGTGCAGCAGGGGTGTGAAGTGCGGCTGCCTTGGACGTCAGAAGAACAAAAGTGCCCTTTGCCTTTGTGGCTTCTCCTCTGCTGTGTGCTGTAAAGCAGCTTCAGGAGGGGTGTTTAGGAAATGCTCAGAGACCCTGTGCCGAAGAGCTGATGATACATTAAATTATCACTTGGAGCTGCTGGAGAAGAGTTCAGCTCCACTCAGCTTTGGATTCATCTCATTTCTCCTTTTTCTCTATACCAACATTGCCTTCACTGCTACTACATCGGATGTGGCTGTTGGCAGGGATTCGCTCTGCCCACCAATGACCCGCGGTCACAGCGATTTCCCCCCAGGCCCTTCAACACCAGAGGCCCTTCAGCAGCGCCCTGACCTCTTTGGGCTTAAGTCTGTTACCTGCTTGGGTAGCTCAGTGGCATCTGCCTCTCCCAAGGACTCGGTGTGCCCTAACCCCTGCTCCCAGCTCCATGGTTGCTCTGCCAGGACCCAGTGGGGATGCAGGAGCTGGCTCTGGGGGAACTGGTGACACCCCAGGGCTCAAAAGCCAGGAGGTACAAGGGTTAAACCTATTTACTACATGATTTTGGGGACTGTGCATGTGTTACTGTTTGTCAGGACATGGTGTGTGCTCCGTGTCCTCCCTTCTGCTTGGAGGAGGCTGGCAGAGGGACGTGTTAATGCTGCTGCAGTGTTTATATTATGCAAAGGCTCCAGAAATGCCTCCTGCACCCCCAAAATAGCCTCATCTGGGGGAGCTCCCCTGTCCTGCTGAAGAGCCTTCGTGGCTCTGTGGGGCCCCAGCTCTTATCTCCCAGGGAGGCAGATAGAGCGGCACCGCTCCCTGCAGCCTCCACGGGGCTATTTTTGGTCCAAAATCCAAGGCGTGTCTACATGCACGGCTGCCACCAGGCCGGGACAAGGGGGCAGCGAGGGGGGTCGCTGGGGGGGGAGATGCAATCTGGGTTTATAGGTGTGAGCAGGAGAGCAGCATGTGGCCGCGACCCTGCAGCCCCAGCGCCAGCTCTGTCCTAGCACAGTGGCTCCAGTGCTGTCTGATGGGGGCGAGAGCAGCCCTTATCTTGTCATCTGCAGTAGCACAAGTGAGTGCCTCCATTTAAAGCACCCCCTGCCTGAAGCCACATCAAACAGGCTTGCATTGCAAGCCTCCTGATTTTCCTAGGTAGACACTAAAATTTGGAAACTTGTGGCTATTGCACAATTTCTTTGGGTTTTAGCTACCTTTTGCCTGGCTTCTGCAAAATCTGCTTTTTTCCACGTATGTGGCTTTATTTTGTTGGCGGGGAGCAGGGTTGGGCGCTGCTTCTCCTGTACCACCTGCATGTCCTCTGCTTTGCCCCAGCCCTGCCAGAGCCCGTGCACGCCTACTCCTGCCCTCTCTTCTGGACGGAGTATGAAGGCCACTGCTACCGGTACTTCCCCATCAACAAAACCTGGGCTGAAGCTGACCTCTACTGTGCCGAGTTCTCTATTGGCATCAGATCAGCGAAGCTGGCCTCCATTCACAGGTGAGAGCTGCGGGCACGTCCTCCTCCTGGGGAAGTAGGGATGCAGGCACAGTGACACCGAGGCAGCACAACCTCTGTGCAACAGCTGGGGCAGGCCTGATGCCTTGGGCATGCAAAGATGGTGTAGAAAATGCCTTTAGCTGTGCTGGCAGGAATAGTGCTGTAATATTCCCCAAGTTCCCTGCAAAGTGCATTTTTTATACTTGAAAAAGGGGTAGAGATCTAACACGATTATACACACTCCCTCTCCCTCACCCTACACACCTTTTGCAAAGACCCAGCACCAAATCTCCCACCAGCAATCACAAAAGAGGGGCCCATTTGTCCAGCTCTGGGGCAGAAGATAAGGGGAACGTCCATGACACCATGCCTGCTGTAACCTCTCAACTGCTGTGTTTTGTGCTGTTTTGCCAGCTGGGAAGAAAACGTCTTTGTGTATGACCTGGTAAACAGCCGTGTGCCCGGCATCCCCACCGACATCTGGACGGGGCTCAATGACCTGCGGCAGGTGAGTGCCCCTGCCTCTGCATCTGCAGCGGTCCCGGGCATTACCTGCAAAATTTATTGTAAAACTTCACTTCCCTGTAAGTTTTCGGCTGCACAACCCCAACATGCTGCTTGGCCAGTTCTCCCCATGTCCTTGGGCTGTCTTGCACCCATCTCTGCTTGGGCACATGGCCATGGGTGCCTGGGGGTTGGCAGCTCTGCTGTGGCCACATTTCTCCCTCTGCCCTTGTCCTGCAGGAGGGTAACTTCGAGTGGACGGACGGCTCCTCCTACGACTACAACTACTGGGACGGCAGCCAGCCCGATGATGGCATCCACTCCATCCCGGAGGAGGAGGACTGCGTGCAGATCTGGTACCGGGCCAGCAGCGGTAAGCACAGCACGGGGCGCTCAAGGGTGCGCTGAGTGCTGTTTGCATGTGAATAAATTCCAGCTGCTGCTTGGGCTTTTCTGGAGAGGCTACTGGCAGGGTGGTGATTTGCATTTTTTTAAATCTTTATTATTATTATTTTCTCTTTTTCTTCTTAGAGAAGGGTGTTTTCTTTATAACTACACATACACACACACGTGCTTTCCCTCTGCTTACAGCCCATCTCCTCTCCCAGAGCAGGAAGGGAACATCACTTTAGAGAATCCATAAATTTAGTCAAAGGTCAAATTTTGTCATCTACCCCTCCCACACGTGGTCTGCTGCAAAACACATCCCTCGACCAGGGTCCTCACTCATACCATGGGCTCTTGCTGAAGCACAGTGAGGCCTTGCCTGTGCCACAAGCCAAATCCCTAAAGGCCTTGAACCTCAATCCCCACTAACGCCTTGTTTTGGGGCAGCGCTGCGCTCCTGGAATGACAACGCCTGTGGCCGAGCCTTCCCCTTCGTCTGCAAAATCCCCTCGCTGGCTCTGGACTGATCCTGCACCCCGGCTTTGTGCTGCCTCGGTGGGGACAAGCTGGCCGGGACGTCACGGGATGGAGGAGGCCTCCTGCGCAGGCTGGAGCCGCGGAGCTCTCCCCACAGGGAAGCGGTGACAGGAGGCATGCTGCAGAGCGAAGGAGGCCCCGGATTTAAGCTTGGGGTTGGATTTTAAATAAACTATTGCACCAGGTTGGAGGAAATCTGTTATTTTATCAATACACCAAACCATTAGCAAAAATAAATAAATAAATAAAATAAAAAAATAAAAAAATGGCTGCTGATATGTGATGAGCAGGGAAAAGGTGTTGTTTTCTGTTAAGTTACGCAAAATGCCTTTGTGTCACAGGCATTTTATTTGTCCCCACTGAAATAAGCAACGGAGGTGGCTCTGGCTCGGAGCTGGGGGGCAGCAGTGGGTTCCCCAACCTGCCCCTCCCCCCCGGGCCATGCCTCGTGCCTGGCCCTTGCCTCACCTGGAGCCCCCCAGGGCCGAGGGCAGGTGGGCAGCATTGGGCCACCAACACCCATTGGGGATGGGTGGGTGACAGGAGGATGGGATGGGGCTGACGTGTGCCAGCTGGGGGCAGCGGGGTGCCCTCACCCAGCAGGGGCATTGTTCTGGGGGAGGCTCATCTGGGGTGGTGGTTGTGTTTCAGTCGCTTGATAGGGGTTGGCACCCTGCTTCTTGTATTTGGGGGGGATTTGTGGGGTTTTGTGTAAGTGGTGCTGTGGGGGAGCCCAGTGGGGTGCCTGAGGGGAGAGAAGCGCTGTTGAGCTTCCTTAAAACATAAAATCAACAACTAAAATAATAATAATAAAGAAAAAGTTATAAAGGAAAATAAAGATAGAATTAAAAGATAGATTAAATTATCAAATAAAAAATGAGAAAATAAAAAAGATAGAATTAAAAGATAGAACAAATAAACTAATAAAAACTAATAATAGTAATAACAAAAAAACTAAATTAAAAAAGAATAAAATAAGAAATAAAAAGAAAAAAATACAAGTAATGTTAGAATAAAAAGAGAATTTTAAAAATGCCCTTCTCCCTCAGAGCATGCGGCTCTGTGAGGGCACCTCAGGCAGAAGCAGAGGAATGGGAACACACGGGGAAGGGCTGGGGCCAGGGCTGGGCCCTGCCTGGTTGGGGTGAAGCAACTCAGTGTGGGTGGAAGTGCCTGGAGCAGCTGTGCTGTGCTGTAAGGGGATATCTGTGTGTATGTGTGTGCATATAACATGCACATGTGCTAAACAGCATGTCTGTGCGTCTCAGCTGTGGGCAGGTTCGACTTTTTGCTGTTAAAGAGAAAATGTAATATTAATGCCCCTTAATTGCTTCCTATAAACTTGTCACTGGCATATAAAACATCATCATTTTCACAGGTCCTTTGAATAGGACATAGATAGATAGATAGATAGATAGATAGATAGATAGATAGATAGATAGATAGATAGATTTCTTTCCCCACACACCAATAAAATAAGAAACCAAATTTCCTTCTCCTTTTAAAACCACCTGCAAGGCATGGTGGCTTCTCTGGAGGTGAAGGAGCTTCTCCACAGGGTGTCCCAGGCAGGGCAGGGACCTCTTGACACAAAACCAAGGCAAATCCCTTGTGAGGATGAGTAAAAGCATCCACATAAAATTCTTCGGTTGCCCCTGATGTCACCATCTGAAACATATAACATCTGAAAGCTCACACTTTCCAGAGTGATTACATTGGGTGCAGTTAGGTAAAGGGCAACAGGGGTGACACAGCTTCCCCCAGTGTCACTGCTGCTTTTGGCTAAACTGGGAGCTTGGAGTGAAAATGTGAAAGCTGGTGGGGGTAAGGATGTGGCTGTCGGTGGGAATGAGTGTAGGAGCCCGTTTCTAAAATGAGGTAATGTTATCATCTCTGGAATATATTTAAAAGATATACTTTTAAAATATATATATATAACAAATTTGTATTTATATAAGATATTTATAAAGGGAAGGCAAGGGAGAAATATATATAGGGAGAAAGTGTGCTGTTCAGGGTCTCCCAGCTCCCCTGCGCTCTGACGTTGAACCTGTCGGCTGGCCCCAGCCTTTGCCCTTCCCAAGACTGGGGACCGGGGCTCAGTGCCATAATTCCCCCTGAAAATCAAGCCCTCTGGCATCAGGGTGTGAAGTGGGGAATGCCTCGTGCCGCCAGGCTGTCATGGCGCTGGCCTGGAGGCTGTGTCTTTCCTCGGTCGCAGACATGTGTGGAACCTCGCACCCCGGCAGAAGATCTTGGTTGAGATGTGAGATGGACAGGAGGCAAGCACACACTCAATTTTTTGTCAGCCTGCAAGATTCCAGAAGACAAAGGCCATTTATTTCCTCCAGGGACATCAAATCTTCTCCGTTAGTTAGTTATTGCTGCTATGTGGCTGGAGTGAGTCAACTGAGGAAGACTCCCCCTGCTTCTCCATGGAGAACAGCCTTTGGGGGTTGGTTGTTTTGTTTTTCTTTTAGTGGCTAATGGGTTAGACAAATTGCTGTCCCCCAGAACTGGTGGCTGAGCAACAAATGGTGCTGAAGGGAAGAAAAAGCAGCTGGGCCAAGGTGGCAAGAAGGCATCAGGCCGCAGTTGGTGAGTCCTTGGGTGGGTGCTGTGAGCAGCCCGGCTCCTCAAAGGCACCATGGCCACTGATGCATGGGTTAACCCATAAAATTATACCAGTTCTTGTGGATACCATGCATGCATTGCCTTCTCTTTCTGCTTTTCCTCCTCTTACATGTGAAAATAAGGTTTTTAGGATGGTTTTGGCATGTGGGGCAGGAGGTAATGCATGTGGTTTCTCCAGGCCTGTGCTTCATCTGCTATCAGAAGACAATGCATACAGATAACAAGGGTTTGTAAAGAAACCAGCTGTGGAACAGGGCCTTCCTGGTTCAGACAAGCTTAGCAAAATGCTGGGCACTGGAGGAGGTGGCTGGGTGCAGGCAGTGCTGGGCCTGGGGCTGGTGCTGCCTCCCCACCACTAGTTCCCCTCAGCACCGCGGGGCTTGGCACCCCTCAAGCCAAGAGCCCCACTTTTCCCTGCAAGGGGCTTAAGACATTTTGAAAGAAAGGTCTGGAAAGTTCCCTTGGGAAAGTGTTTGAAGAGTTGGACCCTACAGTGACTAAAACTATTGCTAATGGGCAGAGCCTATGGAAGCTGTCATCTCCAATCAATGTCTTCATTTCCAGGTAAAAAAGAAGTGAACTTGCATGACCAGAAAGTTGGTGCCAGAGTTAACAGGGGCTTTGTTTTGTGAACCTCCCCTGCTTTCTCCCCAGGCTCCAGGATTCTCCTATTTTTTAAAAATTATTTTATTTATTTATTTATTTATTTATTTTTCTGTGCCCCTGCCTGTGATCCCCAGCTGCCCTCTTGCCTTGGCTGCCTCTGTGCTGCTGGCCACAGGCCCTGCAAGGCTGACAGCCGGGGACTCCCCCCAACTCCTTCACTTGCAAGCAATGGCTGCAGGAGGCTCCTGTTACACCTCTGTGATTTTTAGGAGCTGAATATCTTCCTCTGTAACACATGAAACTCAGGATAAGCCAGTTGCATACACTGGGAGCAAACAAAATAATCACCTATTGGTGACAAATGTCTTTGTCCTCCTGTACCGCGTTTCTTGGTCTGTAGAGATGATGTTGCCCCCAGCTCTGTCATGACAGGCAGGAGGGATGGGACTGCCTGGACCAACTGCCTTTTAATTCTCTTTTTTTCTATTATTAGTTTCTTTTTGTATCTTGAAATTCACTGATGGATGTCTGGGAGAGGAAGCTGCAAGGACAAGCTCCAGCCTCTGAGCCACCAAAACGGCTAGTGGGTGCTGTGATGTGGGGAGGGCAGCAGGAGGCAGGGGCAGGGCTCAGTGCATTTGGTTTGTGCAGCTGTGAGCAGCCCGCACCACCCTTTGCCAATGCCATTACATTTTGAAAACCTGGGAATGTGCATAAAATCTGCCCAGAGTCTGGTTTGTCTTTGGTCTGTGCATCTCTCGAGCATTTAGCACTTATGTGCAAGGTTGATAAGCCAAACTTGGGGTGCTGAGAAGGCAAGTGCATTTTTAAAAGCCTTTCAGACTGCTTCTGCCCCAGGAAAGGGGTGCGGCCATGTTCTGGGGCCATTTACAAGAAGGCATTGAGTAGGATGTAGCCCCTGAGCAGGAGAAAGACTTTGGTGTATTGAGGGCTTCCTTTCTGTGCCATGGGGGTTTCTGCCCCCACTGGGGGGTAACAGGGAAGGTGTGGGCTTCCAGTGGAATCTAACATGACAGAGAGCACCAGTCCCTGGGTTTGCAGTCCTTTTTGGTGTGGTGTAAATAGGGTGACAGCTCTTTTATTAAATGCTTTTTTCTTGGCAGGGGCTTGGCACATTGGCTGGAAACTTCCATTCCCAGTTGCAAATCATCAGAGGTGCTGTTGATCAGAACTAATGAGAGAGTAATTGGTTCCTGCTGGTAAAGCCGGTCATCCTTGAGGGTCACTGTGCCAGAAGGCAGATGATGTGGTAGAGAAGGGAGTCACAGCTGGCACCAGCACACAGAAGTCACCAGTGCTGCTTAAAGAGGATGCTGCTGCAGCCACCCTGCTGCCCTCCTGCTGCTCCGTGTCCTCTGTGTCCTCTGTGTCCTCCATGCCTGGCTGTGCCACTGCCTCGGCCAGGGCTGCTCTCAGCAGGAGGAGGTGATGCTCCTTGGGCTCCTTTGGGTGGTGTCCTCAGAGGGGGCTGTGCATGCAGAGCTCCTGCTGCACTGGCTAACCAGAGCTGTGTTTTGTCATCTGTTAAAATACCGTCCGGCTCTTGGGGTTGCCATGGCAACTGGATATTTGCTCATTTGTATTTCTTGAAAATTATTCTCGGCTGTTGATTGCAGTGTTTGTGGAGCTGCCTATCAGGGTGCTGATGTACCAGCACTCGTCAGGGCTGTGTATGAGTGACTGGCATGGCTACAGAGCATATTTCCAAATGGAAACTTTGCTGGGGTGTGACGTGTGTTACAGCCACATCCCTCTGCCCAGACCGGGTAATAACCCCACAGTCAGGGTGGGTTTGCTCTGCTCATCCTGTCTGATGTCCGCTCGTTGTATCATGAAGTTGCTTGGGATAACAGTAAATCCAAGTTGCTGGAGACCTTGTTAAGGGAGGGAAAGGAAAGCGTTTGCAGGAAGAGATTTCTTTCTTGTACCCTGTTAGCATGGAGAGGACTGCAATAAAATATCCTCATCTGGGTGCACTCAGAGGTCTGGGCATGGTGCAGGGTAGGGAGGTGGGGAGGCTTAACCAGGACGAAGGCTGGGGGATAACCATCACCTGTGTGATGGGGACAGGAGGTAGGGTCTGGCGGGGTATTTCTCAGGAGAAATAGCCACCACTTTCAGCTTCCAGAGTGCCTGAAGGCTTTGTGGTCTGGGAAAGGGCCAGCCTGGATTAAATGCTTACTGATTTTCACTTGGTGGTGCAAACCTGTGGAGCGCCAGGGGAAAACGGTGCTGCAAGACCAGGTCCAATGTTCAGAGGTGGCTGTTGAAGGGGGTGGGGAAGGTGTTTTTATCCTGAAGAGGAAATTAATTTGATTTGGTTGCTGTTTAGACTCAGTGGCCATTGGTTCATGAGAGTCAATTTATCCACAGTCCAGTGGCAGTTTAAGAGCTCAGTGTTGGTTGTCAAGTATTTGTTTAACCGAGAAAATCCACTTGCCATTAATTCCTCTTTTATCTTGTTGAGATAATTAAATTGGGAGGTAGGACACTGCAGCAGGTCTACAGACAGAGGTTGTTTTGTGTCTGCATGAGGAGGGAACACCCTGCGTGCAGCACAGGGGCATCCTTTCCCCATCGCCTCCTCCCTCCGGCTGGGCCCATGGCTCTGAAGTGGAAGGTCGAGGGCAGAGGGAGGAGAAGGCAACAGCAGAAGGGAGGGATAAAGCAAAGAAATGTGAGTCTTTTCATCAGGGCAGAGGACAAATGCCCTCAGGAAAGGGTTGTGGTCTTTGCTAATCTCCAAAGCATCATGGAAAGTCATGGGTCCAAGTAACTGCTGAATGGGAATGATGAATGCATTCATCTAATACAGAAAGTTACCCTGGATTTAGCTGGGTTGTGAAAGCGATTACAATTCTGTAGTAGCAGTAAGATTTATGGTTATAATGAAATCTTAAAAGCCAGCTTTGTAACCTGCCCTGTTATTATGCGTTAACTCCTCTCAAAGGCTCTGCTGTAGCTGTGCGGGGGAGCTGGCTGTCATTTTGCGTGTAACCCAACCAATCCCCCCTACATACTTGTGCCAATGAGGATTTCTGTATTATTTATCACCCTGGGCCCCACATGCATGCAATCAGCATCACACAGGAGCAGGGAGCAGCTCCTGCTTGAGTGAGTGCAGGCAGAAACACAGGCAGGGCACCGAAAAGGCTCTCTCTGATTTGACATTTTTGTGTGTATTCAGCATCTACCATAAACTCTTCCTCTATTGCACATTATTCCAGAAACCTGGAAACCTCATCTACCTGGGAAGGTAGCTGAGAACCAGCAGGTATCCAAAGCATCCCTGTGCATGTGGTGCCTTCAACCCCAGGGGACACCAGGACAGGACTTTGGGAAGGATGGGCCACAGCTTGTAGCTTTGGGTGGAGCAGGGCAAGGCGATGCTGAGCAACACTCGCAGTTTCTTCCATTCCTGATTTTATTTTTTTTAGCATCCAGCCCTACAAGGCATGAAATGCCTCTCAGGGTGGGGATTTTAACTCTAAAATGGAAGCACTGCTAATGTCATCCAGCAGCACCAGCCACCCGTCCTCTCCCCCTTTGCCTTCTCCATTTTCTGGTTGAAACTGAACAACTCCCTCCCCAAAAAAAGCTGCCGTTTTCTTCAGATGGCTCAGTGCAGTGAATGACCCATTTTTCTTCTCAAATGAGTCACGGATCCTCCTATGAAAGATCTCATTATTAATATGCCATTTGGGGAATATGTCTGAATATTCTGGCAGTGGCCGTGTCTCCGCTCAGTGATGGAGCCTACACAATTAATGGCATATGCTAAATGGCTGTGCCCCGTTGCAACTAAATTGGTATCTATTTAAGGATTTTTTTGAAGGATAGATTGCTTCTTTATTTTTAATTTTTAATTTTTTTGATGGGTGCTTTTAGATGCAACATGCCTAATACTTGCATCCCTACCATCAACACAGTTTCCTCCAGCCACTTTCTGAATGGAGTTCTGGATGCTCAGGGCAGGAAACCATGAGAATGTTAATTAAGTACCACTTCCACAACTGCACTGATAAGTTAGTTTCAGTTGTCACCGATGACTTATTGAATGTATTAGAGCTTGCACTCTGTACTTCTGGCTACCTTTTTTTTTTTTTTTTTTTTTTTTTTTCAAGTTCCTTTAAGTGATTTAGTTTGGAGTCCCAAAAGGTTTAGTTGCATCAGATTTGCCCAGGCAGTGGTCCTGCGCGGAGGCAAAATCCACTCCATAGGGTGGCTAAATCCACCTTTCGGCATCTCAGGAGAAGTGAGACCACCCAGGACAGGACAAGGAGCATCCCAAATTGTTATTGCAAGGTGGAATCTAACCTCCTTGAATTCACCAAAAGATACATGGTTTGCCATGAGTGTTTTCTTGCTTGGACTCACCATTAAAAACAAAATCAAACCCAAGCAAGCACTCACAGTGCAGCTCCATTGTCACCTGGGTGAGGCGGAAGGTTGGGATGCCAGGATGGAGAGCATTGGAGGTGGCTCTCATGGGGTCCATGAGTTTCCTCGGGGCAGGGAGGGAGGCAGGATCCTACCCACAGCAACGTGCCAGCTTTGCTGTCAGATGGACGTGGTCGTGCACCCTCCTTGGGCATGTGCTGTCACTCCTTGTCTCCACCCCAGGGTTTTAAAAAAACATTGCCATATGTCGCGCAAGCTATAGGCCACAGGAAATGAATCATGGCTCCCACTGCTGAAATGAGGCTGCCTCCAGCCTGAATCTTGTCATCACCAGTAATATATGATCTTTACGGGCAGCAATGGGGCGGTCAGACCAGCACCGCAGGATCCAGGTCAGGCAGGTAACCATGGAAGAGCAGGGTCATACTTGCAGCACCTCTGGCCACCTAATTTTCCTATTCCTTTGCCACCACCCAAACTGTTACGTGACCTGAATGAGGCCACCCGGTGGCCTCTTTCTGCTACGTGAGGACTGCAAGACTAGGTGCAAACAAGACCCTATGGCTGGGAAAGGGCCAGCCAGCAAGAAAGCATGGAAGTACCCAGTGCGATTGTCAGTCTGGAGTTTGTGACTGGAGAACAAAAGCAATTTTCTCTCTTGTTCTCTGAATTGCCTTCACAATGATTTATTTTAGTTAAGTGGTTTGTCTCCGCTAGCTGATTTTGGGAACTGGGTTCTCCACTAAGGACAGTTTTTTGTTGTTGGTGGTGGTGGTGTTTTTTTTTCATGGAGCCCAATTCTGCACTGATTTACTTTGTGCCCCTCCACTGACTTCCCTGGAAACACCCAGGGTGTCAAACAATGCCAGACTGAGAAAGGCTCCTATCTGCATCCTAACGTGATATAAATAAGCAGTTTGAAAACAAAGCCTGAAATCACTGCTGTTAAGCCGTGACTGCTGCTGGCCTCTGCCTGTTCTCGATGGTTATAAACTGCTGCAGAGGATAACAATTTTCCCTGCTGGGGCTTTCTGTCTCCCCAGGAGGCTGGGTTCCTGGGGAACCCATGTTTATCCCAGAGGTCCGCCTTGGCTCTTTTGGGGATTAATGCCCTTGCAGCCATGGCAGAAGTCACAAACTTATGCTCTGAACGTGTATTTCAGATGCAACACAAAAACTGCTAACACATCCCCAAAATCCACGGTATGGTGCCCACCCCCTGCAGGTGCTGGGGTGGAGGTTGGAGAAAAGTTGCTTCCCTGCAGCTTTGTCTTAAGCAAGCAGCTCAGGTGCCTGGTTTGTGCAAGCAAGGCAACCCTGAGCACCACCAGGACCAAAACAAAACGCCTGCAAGTGAGGCTGGGAGACATTGTGCTTTCATTTTGCAAGGGACACAGTAGAGATCGTGTATCCCATGGAGGTTGCTGTAATGTTTGTTGCTGCCTGTCCCTTAGCAATGCTGCTGAGCTGCCAGCTGGGTTTGGCAGAGCAGTGCTGGGCTCTCCTTGGCTTTGCTGCTCCTCTGGGCAAGGCAGCGTCCACCCCAGCCTGGTCATTGCTGGGAGTGCTGGACCCAGCAGTGTCCAGCAGCTCGGGCAGCTCAGCTGCTCAAGCAGCACAGAAAATATTGAGAAAAAGGAGGGGAAAGGATTGCCAGTGACTGTGTGGCAGGCCTGCTTGCTGCCCTTGCCTCACCTGGCCTAAAATTTGAATGTATTTTCCTCCAAGTTAAAATCCAGGTAGTATTTTCTTCAGGACTGAAGAAGGCGTTGCTCTGGTTCTGGGCACTGGCAGCGGCCTGGCAGAGCCATGCAGGTAACCGAGGGTTTGCAGGGGCCGGCTGGGAAATGCTCAGCAGTGAGTGAAGCAGATGGACACGAGAAATGGGTGCAGGTTAGGAGGAGGGGCAGGGGAAAGGCAAGTGGAATTAATGGCATTCACAACTTGGGGTGGAATTACCACCTTGGGAAAGGGGAAAATCAAAGCTGAGTGTTTTCTCTGTCTGCTACTACACCTAACCCAGGAGAGGCTGTGCTGGGAGCCATACCACACAGTGTGGCAGAGAATGCAACGTCTTCTGAATGTAAAATTAGGCTGAGGGAAAATTTTGTTAATGTTTATTTATTTTTTTTCCTTTTTAAAATAATAATAACAAAGGTTTCAGAAAACTAAGAGCGAGTCCCTTCCCGCAGCTGCCTGACTGGGCAGCCTATGCCCACAGGGTGCCGGTGTGGATGGCCACGTGCCTATGCCATCGTTACCGCTGGCTCTGCCACCAGTGGCCGTGGGTGACACCAGCCTCACCACTGCCCACCTGGCCCCGTGGCCATCGGCAGGTGAGACGGGTGGATGTGGCGGCAGCTGGGTTGGTCTGGAGTTGTACAAGCGTGTGTGCGTTTTTAGGGGAGAGAGAGCGTTGTGGTGGCACATATGTGAGAAAGTGCTGCCATCTTTTGGCTATGCAAATCAGGAGAGGCGTGGAGGAGACACACAGGAGTCCTGCAGTACTTGTGTTGGCTGGGAGATTGCTGCTTGTGCGCCGCCTTTCTGTGTTTGGTGTGTTTTGCCTGTTATCCCCATGGCCATGCATTATTCCCTTTGCCATGTGAAGTGACCCTGGGGGCAGAGACCCTGCCCCAGGCCCAGCGCTGGCTGAGGGGCTCACCAAAATGATCTGTGGTGGCTCCACACAGCCCCGGCTGCACCTCCATACAAATGTGCTGTGGGACCACCAGTGTCCCCGTCCTTCCAAGCAAAACGCTTCAACAAGCCCCTACCCTAGTGTTTCACCCCCACGTGGATAAAAGACTTTGTGCAAAATTGAGAATTACTTACTGGATGACGGAAATTCCTGTTTGGTGGGGTGGCACATCCAGCACCGTGCAGCAAGCATTTTCCCCTGGGTTTGTAAATGGAGTTTCCAACCAAGAAGCGAGCACTGCATGGTACATGTGCTGGCTGCTCTGTGTGTGCTGCCCAGGGCTGAATGGCAAATGCTACCACTAAGCACAACAGACTTCAGATATGAATCTTATTGCCCCCTCTGGTGATAACCAGAGATTTCACGCAGCCTTCTCTGCGTCCTCCCTTCTGTCCATCCTTCCGTCGATAACGACGAGCCTCACCAGCTCCTTTTCTCTCAAAGAGAGCAGGTTATGTACGCTTTGACAGCTGCGGAGGGTGCTTGTCGGTGCAGCAGCCTTTCTTCTTCATTCATGTGGTTTCAGATAGCTCCTCTGTGGTTCTTTGCTTTTGAAAAGGGAAAAGAAAATGGAAATTATTGGAAAAAATAGAAATGAATAGGGATGTGTGTAATAACAAGATAAATGGTCATTTGGATGGGCAGGCTGCTTTTCCCTGCAGGTAAGGTTTTATGGCTGTGGCTCTCCATGGCCAGTTTTGCTCAATACAAGGATCATTAAGTTTTTCAATTTTATAATTGCAAAAATAAGGCTTTTATGAGAAACATTAACCTTGCAAGTACTTCTTGGGCAGAACACAAGCATGGCTGCTGATGCAGACGTGCAGGATTGTGGTCAGGACTCTCCAGGCATAGCTGCAACCATTGCCCCTTGGAAAACTCCCTCCACCCATTGACTTTTTGATGCTTACACCTGGACGGTTGTTTTCAACCTCTTAGCACTTAAAGCTGGAATACAGGCATGAAGCCCTTTCCATGGGGAGGCTGTTCATGCTCACACAGCACTGCTATACATGTTGAAGTGAGGAAAGAAAGGGAGAGGGGAACAGGACAAAGGGTGAGCCAGGAACACAAGCCCCCGTGATGCCACGTGGTCACTGCAGCAGCTCCTGACTTCTTGGTGAGCAGCCCTGGCTCATTCACACCTGTGGTTCTAGGAGATGCTACTTCTCGGGGGGGGGGAGGGGACCAGTGCCTGAAAAATAATGTTTGAGGACTCAGTACGCTGAGGCTCAGCACCAGAAATGTGACCTGACAGCTCGAGATGAGCTGCTGCCCATGCTGCAGTGTGGTGGTTTGATGTCTGAGGTCACGTTGCACTGTTTGACCCCATCCCTGGCTATGATGCGCTGGTAGTGGTGCTTGGTCACCTCTGCAGCTCCCTGGGGTCGGGGTCCTGCCTGGCAGCTGTGGCAAAATACCTCACCCCTCTGTTTGGGGAGAACAGCCCTGCAAAAACAGCCCTGAAAAGCCATCGGGAGTATTGGCTCTGTCAGGCACCCCTATGGTAACAAAGGTAATAATTGAGCAGCTTCGGGGAAAAAGAGAAAGGAAGAAAAATTGCCTGGGGAGATGAGAAGGTCAAACGGTGCCAGGTATTTTGTTGATGCAGATGTGATCCATTTGAATGTGACATCTCTGGCAGTGACACAAACCGATTCCCCAAATACATGGCTGTCAATATATCACCTTTCCAGTGCAGAAAAACAAATTTCAGCGATGCTGAACTGAAAGAGGGAGGGGGATCGGGGACGTGCTCAGAGCTAATATCCCATCACTGTGGATATGAATGCCGAGCAGGCACATTTCAGGCTATTTTTCTTGCTTCTGCCCAAATCAACAGCGGTGAGTCATCACGGGCAGACGTTATCAGCTGCCATGGTGTTTGCAGTGCCTCGCAGCGCCTGCTGCCCAAACCCCCTGCTTTCCAGTGCTGCTGGCAGGAGTGGGGCTGATTCTGGCCACACTTGGCACCAAAAATTCTGTTGGTTAACTGAAGTGTGGTTTCAGGAGCCAGAGACCTTGGGTTTTATTTCCAGTACCGAAGCAAGCGGTGCCCCCTGCTCCTGCACAGGGATGGGAGATGGGCAGGGGAGGAAGCTGGGAGCTGCCCGAGGCCGGCTGGGCTGTGCCGCAGCACCCTGTAGCTTGGAGGCAGGGTGGGGAACCAGGGGCTTCTCCCAGTGGTGCCCCAGGATGTATCTGGGATGCCTGCAGGGCATGGAGGTGCCTCATGGGGAGAGCAGTGGGACCGAACAAACCTTCTCCCCTGGCCTCTGCGCTCCAGAGGGGACCGGGTGCTCTCAAGGAAAGCTGCAGGATGTGGATGTGACTGAGCATCCCTTGCCAGGCAGCCTGATGTGATGCAGAAGGAAAATCAGAAAGCCTCAGTGCCTGTAGTTGTTTTCCAGGATCGAACAGCACGGCTGAGCAAAGGTCAGGCGGTGGCTGGAGCTGGCTGGCGGGCTGTGCAGTACAGGTGCAGGTCGGTACCCGGGGCACAGCCAGAGATGGCAAAGCACAATGAAACATGCTGGTGGAACACAGTGCATCTTGCTGCACTGTGATGTATTTCAGTAGCTTTGTCAGGGCTGGTTGAAATGCCCTTTTGCCTGGGAAGTCCTTGTCTCTGCAGCACCTCTCCGTCTCCTGCTGGGAAACTGGCTTGGCTCTAAGAGAGCTGAGCTGAAAGGTGATGGGCACAGCCTGTCTTCTGGGCTGTGGGAGCACCGGGGCTGTCTGTGCCTGCACCCCTGGCAAAGCTGCGCAGCCCAGGGTGCGAGGAGAAAGTGTCTTCCCATGCAGAAAGCAATGGGCTGATGTCCCTGGTTGGGAACCACAGCTAAACAGGCAGGTGTCTCCTGCTCACGCACAGGCTTTGCTCAGAGGAGATAAGGCTGCGTCAGAAGAGGAGACGTGCAGCAAGGCTGAATTAGCAAGGAGTTTGGTATGCTTTAGGTCTGCTGGTTACTGCAGCCTCAGGAATTTGCTAATTAGCTGTGTGGGACAGCTAATTATCTTGTCAGCCAGTCAGTCAAATAGTGATTCAGTTTAATTACACTTTTCTTATTTCTAAGCATGTTGGGCACTTCAGCATCTCCCTGCACGCTGTGGTGCTGCAGCCTGTTCACCCGGCACTGCAGGAAGGCGCCCTGGCACCCACCTGTGGTCCCGGGGGTGACATTGCACCCTTGTGTCAGAACAAAACAGGACAAAATGTTGGGTTCAGGTTACATTTTCCTTTAAATATATATATATATTCTTTTACATTCCACAGGACCCTAACTTACATCGCAAGGATGGAACCAAAAGACAAACCTCAAGCAAACAAGCTTTCAGCCTGCAGTACCAGGGGGGTAGTCTACAAGGGCCAAAGCTAGCTGGAAAATAATAGCCCAAATATTTTTAATGAGAGACGTGGGTCTGAACCAGCTGTACAGGAATTTTTGTGTTTGGCAGGTGGCCTGGTTACCTCTGTCCCTGATCCCATCAGTCTCGTATGTTTCCCATGGGCATAAGTGAAGCCGTATGCGTTGGATGAAGCAGAAATTAAGAGCTGGAAAATACATTTTTTTCCACCTAGTTGGTAAATATTTTAGTCTGTGGACTTAACCCTGCTCTGAGTAATGCCAGAGTAAATATGAAGTCTGTTTGGTGTGTTAGAGCTGCCTCAAGTGTAACGAGATGCAGTTTGGCCCCGTATCCAGTGAGGGATCCTTGTCCTGTGTAGGAAAGGAAACCCTGAATGCACGCTGCATTGTCCCCCACATGAGTGTAATAATTATTTCCCCCTCCTCCACTGAGCCAAGGGAGAGGGGGGGTGACTTACATTATTAATGAATTGAGTCCTAATGAGGCTAATCACCAGCTAATTAAAGTCCTCCTATTAGATATCCAGTGTTGCTTTGCCCTGATGAAGGCATGGGGAGTTCTCCAGCTGAAGAAGCTGAAACAATTTCTTTGGAATACATTCCAAAATTAATTTAATATACAGCGTCTGCTGGGACTGGGTGAGTCAGAGCACCGTGATGGGACTGTGAATGTGCTGCAATTTATTTATACTGAAGTTTAAATAAGATTGATGGAGCCATAAAAATGTTATTGAAGAGACTTCATGGTCGAGCCTAGGGGGGAAATAAAGCCTAGCAACATGCTCCTGGTTTTGTAGCATCCTCCCATTGTGCTGGAGGGGTGCAGTGGTGGTAGTTCCTTTTTGTGGCTGAGTTGGGCTCCCTGAGTTTTGTGGCAGGGAGCTGTGGACATGTAAGAGGAGTCACCAGGAGAGCAGAGGTGTCCTGGGGAGCTCTGGCAAGTAGAAGTTTATGGTCTTCCTAATGCCTCTTCTTGGCAAACACATTGAGCACTGGTCCTAGGAGTATTTCCTTCCCTTCCACTCACTGAGAATCTGAACCTGCCCTGATGGTTAAAAAGGTAAAAATGCCTTGGACCAAGAGATGCAGGGAAAAGTTGGCAAACTCACTGCTCCCTTGAGTCATTTTTCAAAACATCCTGATGCCAGAGAGCTCAAATCTCTTCCTGTATTCCTTGAAGCAGTGATAAGACAGCGGAGCAGAAGCCCTTTGGCTGCCTGGGATGAGTCAAGGCTGTGGCAGGCAAAGGCAGTTTGGAGCAGACACCAGCATATCTTGGCCTGCTGAATTCAGGTCTTGTGGGGAGCAGGACGTTCAGAGGTGGCCTCGGGGGCTCCACAATATCTCTCGGAAAAGATCATTGGCATTTGTAAAAAAAGAAACCACGCAGCTTGTGCTGCTGGCAGAGTGCTGGGGAGACCCTTTGCTAGAGCAGCTGACTGCGAGTGGGGTGAACCTCTGTGAGGTGCCTCTGGGTGCCCTGGGAGTTCTGCTCTGCAGTGCTTCCACCTCCGGGTAGGAGGGATGGGGCAAAAACCTGCCTGTAGGTGCCATGCATCAAGCTAGGCCGTGCCTGCGTTCTAGAGAGGCTGTTCTTTTCCTTGCTCTAAGGCTGTCCCTCCAGGTCCCTTTTTCTCCCCTTTCTCGCCCTCCTTGCCCCTCTCCTTCCCAGGTGCCGGCGCCCCTGTGCGACCAACCCCACAAGGGAGCCAGGCCAGGCCGTCTGTCTGCCACAAGCACTGCTGGAAGGAGAGTAAAGGAAACTGGGTGGATGGTATAATGAAAGTACAAAGGATTATTGGGTTTGGTTTGCTTTTCAAAGATTAAGAAGCTCTTTCAAGTGTGCTGGGCTTCATTTATCTCCCAGATACAGACCAGCACAGGCAAGTACATTTGCGGTGCAAGATCTCTCGAAAGGTTTTCTTTGTACTTCACAGCTGGGAGGTATCAAGCCCTCGGCTTTTTAACAAGCAATCAGAGTAACCCATGAAGGGGAGCAGTGAGTACATTCATGGCAGCAGCAGCTACAGGCTGAGCATCCTGGTGCCACCCCACACGTGACACTTGTCACGTTGTCACATCAGTGACAGGGATGGGTGATGAGAAACCTTCTGTAAAATGTTTATGGGCATTGTATTTTGTCTGAGCTCTCCTTCTGGGTTCGTAGAGAGGTTTTGTGAGATGGTGCATGTAGAGTGAATGGGTACAGGGCATCTCCCTTGGAAATCTACTTCCGAGTGCACCGAGATCTTGGCGTTGCTCTGAGCGAGGTAGGCCCAGGGCATGGCAGGATTTCCTGCCTGGATGTCTGTGTCATGGCCTGATAAAAAGTACTGCAACAGGCTCCTCCCGACTCTCCCTTTGAAACCTCGTGAGTCAGAAGTCTGTTGACACACGCTCATTTTATCAAAGCCTGGTATTTGTTTCACCGGCAGTGTTGGTGCACAAAAGGCGCTGAGATCAAGCGCTGCGTGTTAATGGTGGGCTTGCTCTTGCTCCCACTGGAGGCAACGCTGGTATTTGGGAGATGAACACACACCCACACCTCAAGTATGTTTGCTGGGAAATTTATGGCCCTCTCCACAGCTCAGAGGTCATTTCCTCTGCAAGGAGTGTGAAAGTTTCTAGCTCTGCTCTTTCTACTTTTGAGTGTGTTTTTATGCTCGGTGAGGAAGTTGTTGGGAAGAGCAGGCAGCCAAATGGCTGGTGCCAAATTCCACACCTTGCTCTCTCAGGAGAAGTGATGGAGCAGGAGAAAGCATGGCAAAGGTGCTTGCTGGGGTTCCTGGAGGCACTGGTCTGTGGCTGTCTGCATGGGGGTGGCACAGGACCCCACTGCTTGTTGGGGTGCTCATCTGCCTCCGCTCCTTCGACCCTGGGGCTCTTACTGCTGTCAAAGAGCCTTGCTTATCAGCTCCCTCAGGCCCCTCTTTTACTAGAAAGTGGTATTTGGAGGAGAGAAATGGCTGCACTGCTGACAGCAGCAGTCATCCTGAAGCGTGGGTGGTGGCTGCCCAGACTTTCCTGTTCCTGCGGTGGTGTAGCGAGGAGGAGGAGGATGCCCACCGCCTGCGAGGAACCGGCCCTCCCTGCCCACAGCTCCCACCACAGCACCATCCTGCCCGCCCCAGCCCTACAGGGCAGGACAGGTTATGCCAAAGTCCCAGATGTCATTTCTCATTTCCAGTCATGTGCATGGTCCTCTCAGTTTAATCCAACTGCTCCTTTTAACATCAGATTTGCTCAGGGCATCCTTTCCCATCCAGGCAGGGATGCAGCAGGGGTATCCCCGTGCCCTGCAGCATCCCCAAAAGGTGCTGTAGGGCTGCTCCCACCTTTGGGCACAGGTTGGGGCTGGATGAGCAGAAGCAGCATGTCAGAGGCTGCCGACCGTGTCGGTGACCGCTGTCAGTCCCTGCTGCCCGTCCCTGGGGATGCCCAGAGGTGTTTGCCCGGGCTGCGGGCGGCAGCAAGGAGCCTGACGTCACCGCTTCGGGTGCTCACGCTGTCTCGCCTGCCAGAGCCTATTTTTAGAATTATCTCAGAAGTGCCTTCTCGCCGGGGTTTAGTTGCTTAGCAGCCGCCTCGTGGCTGGCGTGATTAGCACGGGAGCAGGCGGTTATTAATGCACACGTGCGGAGATTACCTTGCGGTTTCCACCATTCAGTTACTGTCCAAAAATCTAGCATCGTGCAGGGCTGGGGATGTGCTTTTCTATCACAGGGGAGGATCTCCATCCTCAGGTCTAAGTATCCCCTGTCCCCTGCTCACTCCTTACGCACAGCAGACCCCTTTCTTCCCTGCTTGGGGCCAGGCATTAAAACAGTGATCGGGCTCCAAATATTCCTCTGAAAGTCCCCAACCTGCAGCCAAGGAAACCCAGAGCACAAAAGATTGGCAGGATGCTCTGTTTATTCTTTAGTGAGCCATTTTACTTTCAGATCATCTGTTTTCTCTGACATATATAGAATTGCGTGTTTCTAAAACTGCCTACCAAGATTGCTGGTGTCTCTGGGTGGAATTATGTTTGTCGTAAAGTCAGTGATGCTCTTAGTCATAATAGGGCTCTCAGAAGACAAAGGGAGTTATTTTCTCAAATTGAAAAGTTTGGTACCTAAATTATATCTGCCCAAATTGATTAAATCAGATTGCTGAGCCACAGATAACCTTATAAATACATTAAGCTGAAGAAAAAAATCTTTTAAGTCTCCATGCCGTGACAGGCTTCTTTTAAAGCTAGAAAATCCTGAAATGAGTTACGGTAGGTAAAAAGGACTTCTAGGGACAGGTTTCCAAAACAGCAGGAGCCCGAGCTGGTGCACTGCTGTGAGCACATCCCAGCTGCTGCTGGCAGAGGAGTCCAAGAGCCTTGGGAAGTGCCATAGTTCCTGTTGCAGCATTCATATCTCAGAGCATGACGGCAGCATTCAAATCCGGGCCAGGGATCAGGTTCCTACACAAGGGAGGTGATCTCTGAAGATCTCCCTGTTCAGTCTCACTGTGTGTTTTATGCCCAGTTCCTCATCTCCAAGTCCAAGTCTTGGGCTGCAGGCAGGGATGAGAGGTGGGAGCACTGGCTCCCACCATGAAAGCCCTGTGGGCATATACGTAATCCTAATGGTTTGGCACAAAAGGCAGAACCCAAGTATGAATTTTACCTTCTTTTTTACCTTCTTTGCCAGCTCAGTCCACAGATTAGGTCCTATGCGTTTTCAGAAAGCCATCCCACCACCTCCGCATAACTGAGAGTGATGGGCCACCAGGCTTGACAAACATCATCCAGGACCAAGGTGGGGACGTGGCAGTGGGGCAACCATGCCTTTCCTGTAGGTGACAGTGAAGAAAGATGACACCTTCCCTGTGCCCCCATCACAACCCAGCTAGCTGGGACAGGGCTCAAGCAGCTTGCGGAGAAGTGGAGTGCTGCATCAAGGGGGAGGCACATCAGTCTGCTTACAGTTGGCACTCTAGAGTAATCCTTCATCACTTAGACATTAAATGGCAATTCCCGAGCTACTGGAAGCTCAGCGTTTCAGGAAAATCAATCTCCCAAAGTGTGCTCAGGTGATGGAACTGTTTCTTCTCCCTTTGTCCCCTGTGTCCGATGTGGATGATGGGATGCAGAGGCAGGAGCTAAGCTGCTTTTCCTGTCCAGCCCCAGCAAAGGTGAATCTGGCAGGTCAACGGCCCCAGAGCCCAGACCACAGCCATGCATTTCTGCCTGCAAAGACGGCATAGCATCAGGTAATGTGGGACCTGCTCTGCGAGCTACAGCTGCTCATTTCCACTGCCCATCACATGCCGCAGATGAATCAGCCCAGCCGTCTGCACAGGTGTGCCCTGAGGTGATGCTGGAAAGGTTACTCCTTGGCTTTTTGCTCCTGTTAGTCACATCGGTGCCGCTGCCTGTATTGATTATTTTCAGACACCACACAACGCTAAAGCACCAAGCTGGAACCCCTGAGCCCTGGTGCAGCAGTGCGGTAGGCACTTCGCCTGCTTCAAAGCAGCACACACGATCAGGCCGTGTATTTCCAAAAACCAGCCCTCACTGTGCCTTTTCCACATTTTTAATGAAACACTTTCTGCATTCAAATGCCTCTTGCCTCTCAGCTCTGTGTGACAGAGCCTTTGCTCTGCCACCTCCTGCCAGCTGGGAGAACACAGGCCAGCCCTGGGCCTTGGCTTTTCTCTTGATTTGAAATCCATTTGGAATAAGAAATAATGCTTAGGTGTTTGAGGGCAGAGCTTTATCCTACTCCTTGTTTGCTTAGTGCTTTTTACTTTGGCAAGCACACCAAGAGTAAGAAAGGAAATGAGTGTTAACATTTGTCACACGTTTTGTAATATTGCTTATAGAAAAGTAAATGCCAAGTGTACCAAGTGTATGCCATTTTATAAATAAACACTTCTGGCAGGGAAAGGAGTTTTCTACCCAGTTAGGTGACCTTTTCTGATGTAAATGTGAGGAATGTGTGGTAATATTTGGCCATCTGCTGATGACAGCAAGAACTGCATGGCAGAGCAGCCCCTTCTCGCTCGCTTCTGTGGGAGCAGAGGGTGCTGGGGTGGGCAGGACGAGGGGTCCTGGGAGCAGGCACCCATGGAGGTAACAGCATCTGTGGAATGACAGATGAACAGAATTCCCTTGTGCTTCTCCTCTGGGCACAGGCTATGGGATAGCAGGGATGGAAAGAAGGTGGAGGATGTTTCTGCTCATGTCCAAGCCCTGATAGCACTGATGCTTGTATTTCTGGGGCTGTGGGACATCCTGTCCCACTGGGCACCATGGGGTGTCTCAGCACCATCCTAGCTTCCTGGCTTTCCCTGTACATTGGAGAAAATGGTCTGAGCTTTGACACCCTTGAGCTGGAGGGTGATTAGGAGCTGGGCTGAGGGCAGAGCTACGACAACCGTACAGCAGTAGTGCAGGCAAAGTTTGCCCAACTCCATTGAAGAACTGAAAGGAATTTGTAACGGTTTAATTGCTGGTTTTGGTTTGCCTGTGGCCGCTGTCCCATTTTACATGCCTGCATGTCACACAGGGGAAACCCGGTGCTATGCCCTTTGCAATCCTTTCCTGCTCTCCCCCAGTCATGTGCGTTCATTGCAGGACGTTGGCATTGTGCTTGTACAAAATGGCCACATCCCAAAGGGTCCATAAGGGGATGTAAATTTACAGTCTTCCAGTGGATGGAGTCAGGTGAGCTTTGGTAAATCTGATTGTTTCATCCTCCTCCCGTTAGAGGGAGCCTGCAGAGGTTCTCATCCCTGCCATGCCAAGGTACCAGGGGGGTGAAAAATGAGGACTTGCCTTTTACACCCATACAAACATAACGAGTCAGGGAAGGTTTTTAGAAGAGACAGACCAGATAATAGCACAGCCATTTTCTTTAGAACTTCCCTCAAATCTGCTGAATTATTCCTGAATTTTCTCAGCACAGCCAGCATTTTGCCCTGAAACCCACCCAGCAGAGATAGGGGAACTTGGCATGGGTTGCACCACCTGTGCTGCCCACATCCATCACTCCCTGGGGCTCAGCTGCGGGCCGTGAGCCACGAGCACAGAAACGCTCCTGCAACCAGAGCTGGCACAGCATCAGGGAAGGGGACAAGGACGTGGCAGGGATGCTGGACTGGAGGAGTTCTATACAAACATGGTCAGTGGGCTGGCCAGCACCAGGCGTTTCTGGTTTGAGGAGCAATTTTGTGCATTGCTGCTGGCTTTCTTGGTGGCAGAAGGAGGAATCATCATCATCTGTCAAAAGTTACCACTTGAAGCCCCTTAGAGCTTGGCTGAGCCCAGGACCATCCACTGCTGCACTGAATTCATGTCAGGTAGGGGTGCTGTTGTTGTGTCTGATAAATATGAGCATTTAATTCTTTACTTTCAACCGTCACCAGTTTGAAAACTGCTTTTATATTTGACAGACAGTGTGTTGGCTCACTTATGCTCATTTGCTTTCCAACTCTGTTTCTCATTTAACATTTCTCATCGTCTCTCTGGAAGCTATTCAATCTTGCACCCTGTGACGGGGCAGTTCCTCAGACTTGGAGCTGCACACTTTGGATGGGGATATTCACAGAATCACAGAATCACAGAATTTCTAGGTTGGAAGAGACCTCAAGATCATCGAGTCCAACCTCTAACCTAACACTAACAGTCCCCACTAAACCATATCCCTAAGCTCTACATCTAAACGTCTTTTGAAGACTTCCAGGGATGGTGACTCCACCACCTCCCTGGGCAGCCTGTTCCAATGCCTCACAACCCTTTCAGTAAAGAAGCTCTTCCTAACATCTGACCTAAACCTCCCCTGGCGCAACTTTAGCCCATTCCCCCTCGTCCTGTCACCAGGCACGTGGGAGAACAGGCCAACCCCCACCTCTCTACAGCCTCCTTTAAGGTATCTGTAGAGAGCGATAAGGTCGCCCCTGAGCCTCCTCTTCTCCAGGCTGAATAAGCCCAGCTCCTTCAGCCGCTCCTCGTAGGACTTGTTCTCCAGGCCCCTCACCAGCTTCGTCGCCCTTCTTTGGACCCGCTCAAGCACCTCGATGTCCTTCTTGTAGCGAGGGGCCCAAAACTGAACACAGTACTCGAGGTGCGGCCTCACCAGAGCCGAGTACAGGGGGACAATCACCTCCCTAGCCCTGCTGGTCACACTATTTCTGATACAAGCCAGGATGCCGTTGGCCTTCTTGGCCACCTGAGCACACTGCTGGCTCATATTCAGCCGACTGTCCACTATCACTCCCAGGTCCTTCTCCGCCTGGCAGCTCTCCAACCACTCATCTCCCAGCCTGTAGCTCTGCTTGGGGTTATTACGCCCCAGGTGCAGGACCCGGCACTTGGCCTTGTTAAACTTCATGCAGTTGACCTCAGCCCATCGGTGCATTCGTTCAAGGGCTTTTAGCTTGGCTTTTTCTGAAGATGTGAACGATTTGCAAAATTTGGATCCAGATGCTGTTTAAAATGAGCGCAGCCAGGACTGTGTTTTGTTCAGAGTTCCATCTAGTATGAAGAAGTTCAGCTGGTTTTCCTGTGGCACTTTATGGTTTTGTCTGTTTGTTGCTTTTTTTTCTAGAATAAAAATAAATGTTGTGTATCAGAGGAATTGATAGAGGTATCATACAGAAGAGCAGGGTACATGTGTCAGAGCTACTCTGTGCTATTGAATAAAGCTTCTGGGACAAATTTTCTGTCTGACCTCTGGGGATGGGGTTTTCCTTTTGAGAAAAAAAAATCTGTGCAATTCCTTTGCCCTACTGCTGGGTGGAAAGCTGTGTATACTCTCTTATCGCAATCTGTAATCCTAAGGGGCAGTCTTCACTCGTGGCTAAGATCAGTCTGCAGCCTAAGAGCATTTGTGGCAATTGTATTCTGATTTCCTCTCTCACTTGGTAGTTTAATAACATCCTGGTAGCATTTAACCCTGCTGTTACACTTGTCATGTCTGGTACGGAACGAATGTCTATCAGTTACAAAGCCTGTGATTAGGATACTCACATATACTTTATTTTAATCTGAGTTCGTAGTTGATACATTTAAGGTTCTCCTTTAATATCTTCTTTTTAAATTTAAAAATAAAAACTAAAAAGCTCTGAAAAACAAGGGGAAGGGAAAAGGTATCTTTGGGCTTGTGTTAGCGATGCCAACAATCACTGAATTCTGCTTGAAATACAATCCCGTCTGTGCCAGGCTATTTGGGCCATATTGATCTTTATGGGATTCTTCTAGCCTCAGTGAGAATTTGTGACTTCTGAAGGGCACGAGTAGCCCCCTGCAGCCTGCAAGGAGAGGTGTGCTGCCTGCTTGTGCTGCAGGGAGTGGCATTTCTGCTGTATTTCAGGCTATTGCTCTCTGAGCCAGAGGTGGCTGCACTGCACAACAGCAGGTGAACCCACGGTGTGGAGAAATGTGAGGTCAAGCCAAAGCCTACATTGAGGCACTTCTTGCCATGAGACAAATGGTATTCCTCACACAACATGAACAAGATCTCTTCCAAGGCTTGTGAAGGCTGCCAGCTTTACACGCCTGGATAAAAGGCATTAGGAAAATCTCTTTTTTTTTTTTTTTTTTTTTTTTTTTTCAGATGCACTGTCTTTTCTGGGACTCGCTCTCACGCTGAAGGCTCTCTGAAATTTCTCTTCCAGCAGTGTGCATTTAATTGGCTTCACAGGCAGACACCTCATGTGATGCAGTCTGTCTTGCTGGCAGCTGGTGACATATTTTGCCATTGTTCTTTTTAATTCGGCAGATCAGTGTCTGCACGTGGTGGCCAGAGCCAAGGCACTGAGACACCTTGGTCTCTGGAAGAGAAACTTCGTCCAGGAGCAAGGGCAGCACTTGCAGCCTTGTGCTAATTACAAAACAACTTCCCTGTGTGTGTGCAGAAATGGAAAAACATGCCCAGAAAGGTAACAGGGATTAGCAACACTGACTACAAGAAGATGATGCGTTGGATGAGCCCAAAGTCAACGTGACTGCACTTTGCGCTGCACCAGCAACTACATCTGTAGGATGAGGCCCAGCTCTCACTGGATACATCCCTGCACCTTGGTGGTCCTTTCCCTCTTATGGGGACAAGCTGTGGCCCAAAATGACCTTCCAGCGTTCAGCAGCAGCTGACCTGGAGGAAGGTGCAGCTCCTCGGCAGGCTTCCTGTCTTAGGAACCAGTTGCTTCTAGCCTAGAGATTATTGGGCCCTAGCTTTTGACCTGATTCCCCTTTTCTTTTTTTTTATTTTTATTTTTTAATTTCATCTGACTGCTGGTTACAAAGGTGAAAAACCCCTCTGCTGACATTGCTGCAGAAAGATTCAGAGATTCTTCTTGGTTTCCAGGGAATACTGAAATCCTCAGTGCAGGGCAGTCAGCTGGTGAGAGAGGGAGGGGGAGAGGGAGAGCTACTCAGCTGCCCTGTGGGATCTGCAGTCTTCAGCTAATAACCAAAGTAGGATATAACAATGGAATTAATTTTAAATTGCCTAAACAATTACTTCTTTTAATTACAAGAAAGCTGGAGGAAATCAATATGATTTAATTTCAATAAAATTTCAAGCAACCCAACTATGATTTTTATTTATTTATTACAAAAGTGACAGAATGTTGTGCTTTGTGATACTTCACCTGCCTGAGAACACTGCTTTATTTAACCTTGCCATTTACATGACAAACCACGGTATGGACTTTTCTTAATACCCAGCACCTGCTTGAAGAATCAAACAGGGAATGATGCTTTGCTTTTACATTATAGCCCCAAGCTTGCAATGGCAGTACCTGTTCCCAGTGCCAACATCCACTGAGAATCCAGCACCCCTTTTTTTTGTTGTTTTGGTATCAGTTATTAACTACAGGTTTTAAACACACCCCAAGTATCCTAGTCCATTGCAGGGCATGGCAGAGGGATGTAAGCGGGACGTTTGGGTATGCCTGTGCAATAAAACCTTACTGAAATCTGGGGAAGAGGGGAGGGAAACAGGAACAAAAGGAACAGCTGGATCGTTTGGTTGCTGCGGTGCTGCTGGGGAATGGCGCAGCTGTAGAACGTTTTTGGCTTGCATCTTCCTGCTTTTTTTGCCTTTGTAGTTGGAGTTTATTTTTTAGCTAATATTTTTAGCATTATTCCAGTTTGGTAGTGTTTAACCTTGCTGCTATAATAACTGATGCAGAAATTGTCAGGGGGGAATTTATTCTGTCTTTGTGAATATGTTTGTATAGCATGAAATAAAGAAGGCCCGAGGCAAGTTATTGAACAACAAGGAAAAGACAAAATATTGACTCACCAATTCAGTAGGCATCATCTGCCTCGCATGCTGAACAAGGCAGGGTTCCTATAGAAAAATCTCATTTGATCATGTAATTAAGGAATGTCTCATAAGGCAAATAAACAGGAGGAATGCATATGATTGCAGGGCTTTATAGTAAGCCTGGCAATTTTTGTATACTTGACTTTGCAGCTTGTTAACACATAACACCTCTGGGTAAGCAAAGGAACTGACATGCAGACACACACACATTTCCGAGCGGTGTAAATGGGTGGTTTCATCGCTGACGTTAGCGGTTCCATCTATTCTCATCTTGGTGCTTGTTGCTTTTATTTAGAGTAGCCCCCGTACGGCATCCTGAGTCACCGCGGCAGGGGAGGACGGGAGGATCCAGCTTTAGCTTCTCAGTCCCATGCCTCGGTTGTTGTCAAGGAGACCCATCTCTGGCATACATCTTCTCTGTGGTTTCTCATCTTAGTATGCTTTTCCATTGCTATGGAGACTATCAGAAACTCATTTAGCAACTCCCAGTGCCCCACTAGGGATGTGTATTTCATAACTCACCGCTCAGAACGAGGAGTGCTGTTTAATTTTTGGCCTCTCACCTGCACTGCCCAGTCTGGCTCCACAAGGGGCTGTCTGTGCTGAGACCTTCTGAACCCGTACAGCACGACTCTAGGGGCTGGGCTATGGAAGGGCGGCTTCAGCGGGGCCAGTTCTGAAGCTGGAGCAAACCTTAGGTGTGGAAGGCATTCAGAGACTTGTCCTGGCTACTTAGCATGGCTGTCCAAATACAAACCCTCTACAGGTTGTCAGCTTGTGTTCTGCTGAGCTCTCGTGCCATTGCTATCTCTGGTAAAGAAGCCATTACAGATGAAGGAATATGTGCTTGCGTGGTGTAGGAGAACTGTAGGACTGGAGACACTAGGGATTTCCTCATCATTTGTGTTGGGAGTATGTAAAAACAGGAAAAGTTGTTAAGGGACAAGCTTCCAGACAGCAAGAGGGACTGAACTTGCTGGGTTAAGAGCAGAGAAACTTGCAGACTCGAGGATCAGGGCAGAGAATGCGGGCGTGGTGGTCTTTTGTGCATACTACATGAAGCAAAACAGATGAAACCAAGGAAAATGCCTAAATATGATGGTGTAAAAAAAGTGAAATAGAATGGCTTTGCTGACTGATGTTGCAGGGTGGGAGAGAGGGAGGCACACAGCAGGGGTGGGGAATGGGTTACACAGCGGGGCGAGGATCTGTTAATTGGTTTTACCAGTTCTCAAGACTGCCAGCGTCCTGATGCTGCAGGTGGAGGCTGCACCCTGCTCAGGGCAGTACATGGGGTTCTGTCTGTAAAGGTGTGGTGCTTTGACCCCCAGTGAGCTGTGGGGCAGCTGCGCTGGAAGAAGCAACAGCCTGGCAGGGGCCGGCCAGGGAAACCTAACTGTGCGCTGGCAGCATGCACTTAAACCACTCTGGCTCGTAAGAAGTGTAGGCTGTTACTTAGAAAACCAAGACATAAGTAAAGGTATCATTTGGGGTTTACAGCAGCAGATGTTTAGGAAAGCAGGCACTGCTGGGCTGTAAGTAAGCAGTGGGTTTGAACACACCAGAGACAAATCCTCACGACGCAGTCAAACGGGGACTGAATACCATGGAAAGACCCTTTGCAATCCATATGCAAGTGAGCAGGCAAAAATTAGACACAAATAGGGCAGCCTGTAAAATAACAGAATTGCACATTCAAGGTGGGAGTTCCAGCTCCTCCCCTGAGCTCTGCAGCTCCCGCAGAGATGGCAGCTGAGGCTGCAGTTCCCAGCTCCCTGCCCTATTTCCCCACTCTAGTGCCCAGCCTGACATTAACATAATCCTCAACTCCAGTTTACATTAATATGTCAGTCTGTGCCCTGCAGTAACTCAGGAATAGATATGGTGTCACTTGGGTACTGGGCTAGAAGACCACAGGAGGGCTCTGAAGTGAGGACGGTAACTCCATTACCCTCCCCAGACAAATCAGAGCCAACCCATATCCAGAAATCTACAAGAAGCCAGATATTCTCCAAATCATCACCTTAGTGCTATACAGACCTATAAATATTCAGCAGGTATTATGAACAGCTGAACCCTGCTAAAATAATTTAAATATATAAATAAAATTATGTAATTAATCAATTCAGGCATTTTAAAAAAATACATTAAATTTACATATTTACTAAGGCATGTGATTTGTAATGAAGTAGGGTTTGGGGAACGAAGAGGAATTACATGTATCCTGCCACTTATGCAAATTGCTCTCCATTCACTGATTGAAAAAAAAATCAGTGAGTTACATGTGAAGCTGCATTAAGGTGGTGATGTGCATCTCCCTGAAGTGCATCGGGCTGCGTTTATGTACACCAGACTGTAGCCATGTCAGCGAGGTTCTGCACCCAGCTGTGCTGGTCTAGGAGGCATGCCCTGAGCTATCCTCAGGGAGCCACCATTCTGCAGTTGACACTCACAGGCAGAAGAGAATGAAAAGAGGAGGGAAATGCAAAATCTACCCCTGAAGGACTGATTTCACTAGATCTTAAAAACGATGGGTTGCTTTGTAATTTGCTGCAGTGTGATTTTTAATTATATGAAGCTCAAAGTTTAGAGGACGTTTCCTTCAAACAGATGTGGGATTTTTATTTCTTTTTGTTTTGCTTTTCCAACTTGTATTCCAGATTTAAAGTTGGTTGTGTTGCTCCAGATAGTGTGAGTGGAAATGTACACGTGCGTGTAGGCTACATTTCAGAGTGGTAGCCGTGCTGAAGCAGCGGTTACCTGTCCAGCTGAGGTTTGTGCTGCTGCATTTCTCAGTGTCACTCTTCGGTCTTATCATGGGCTTTCTTCTCCATGGCTAAATGCTTAGCTTGGTTGGTACCGTGTGTTGGTGAAAGGATTTACGGATTTGCGAGCAGGTTGTTATAGGGTCGGTGGACTGGGTCTGCACACATGAAGCTGAAATCCATTTATCTGGAGAGTAGGTGTTTAACTAATGGGCACATCAGACATGGCATAAATGCAGTGCAGCTCCCAGTGTCAGTGTTTTACAAAAACATCTGAATGAATGAGCTGGGTGAGGAAAACATTGTCTGTTTTTATATTCAGCAGGCAAAAACAAGAAAAAGCACTATGATGAAGCACTATCCTTGTGCAGTACTGATTACTTCAAGGTTAAATTTATTCATTCTGAATGGTCTCCGTATCTGTAAGACTGAGAAACAACGAGTTCAAGGAGCTGAGAGAATTAAGTAATTACAAACTGCAGACTGAAAACAATCTAATTAATATCTCAAATAAGAATTTGGAGGAACTTAGATGACAGACAACAATAAATTTATGTCAATTACTGATTACTTTCCAGCCAAATGAAAGGCCTGTCATGTTTGCTAAAGGTCCCACGGGTTAAAGGACTGCAGGCTCTGGGAGCTGCGACCCCAAAGAGGAGAGCTGTGCTGCAAGGAATCAGGCTAAAATGTGGCGTACCCTACAGTCCAGAAAAACAAAGGGAGGGAGGAAGAGGCTGTGTTTAAGAGCTCACTCTGCTCCAAATGATGAGGCTCCCACTGTCTCCAGGCTCTTGGGCTCATCTGTAGGAGAATTATTAGACTTAACGTTATGTTGTGCTGAGAGATCCCAGCTAGGTCAAGGTCTTGCTTTGCTAAAGATAAGCAAAGATGTCACTTCTGCCTAGAAAGCTTTAAAATATAGAGTTTTACAGAATAACATGTTTTTTGATTAAAATTAGTGGGGACTGAGGAATATCAATTAGGTGTAAATCACCAAAAGGAGTTAAAAGAATGTGTAAATATAGCATGATGAGATCAGCTATTTTCTTTCTGTTTCTTTCTGATTAAACCCTTGGAGTTTTCTCTGTAAACACGCAAAAGCTGAATTAAGAGAATTTTATGAGGGTTCCCAGATCAAAACCTGCAAATAGGGAAAGAGCCAGAACTGAGGTTGAATATCAATAATGTAGAGTTTTTATGTGCAAGACCACTTTTTTTTTTTTTTTTTTTTTTTTTTTTTTTTCATCCTGGCCTGGGGTTGAGTAAAAGCCGTGTACTGGAGGAAGCTGTGGTTTGTAAGGCTGCTGTTGCAGAAGCTGGAAATTGTAGTGATTTAGATAGAGTACTCCAGGAAGATGATTTGGTGGTTACGATGCATGTGTGTTATTTAGGAAATCAGGTTCTCTTTCATTTACTGCTAGACACCTCCCTCAAACCAAGCTTTCTGTGGGCTTAAATTGGTACAGTCTTTGCACTGAATGTATCTGGCAGTGGGAGACAATTTACTCTTTTGGTTCAGTTTGAATTGCATTGTGTCATTAATCAGATACGGCCGCAGCCTTCCTCACAAGAATAACATGCAATAACAGCTATGCAGGTGACATTTCAATCAGATTGTTCCTGGGGCCCTAATTCCCCCTGGGGAGACTCTGAGCCCTCCTGGGGATGCTCTGGATTGAGCCAGCTGGCCGTGGCCACAGGGACATCTGCCCACCAGAGTCCATACTGATGTCCTCATAGCTCATGACCATGCAAAGTGGCACAAAGGGCTGATTTTTGGCTGCTTTCTTAAGGAAGCAGAAGTTTCGTAGTCCCTTGACCAACTTTTGGTCCATGGGTCCTCTGCTAATAATGCTTACGCCCACTGCCAGCTCTGTAGTCAAAAGCCTCGACGTGTCTTTCCACCAAAATGCTGTTCAGGACTGTGAGAAAAGCTGAGTGGGGCTTGAGAAATGTGTGCAGAATTGGCAGATGCTCTTGTATTTCACAAAGAAAATCAGTCCCATGGAAGGCTGCCCAGGTTGGAACAGTGTACTCTGGTGGATGGGGATCTGCTGCTTAAATCTCTTTCTGTCTCACCCCGTGACTCCTCCCTATTGTGCTCTGATACTGTTTTGTTTTGTTTTTTTGTCATAAATCCTGGTTATCCAGCTGTCACTCGAAGTATGACCTTGTGTGATGTCTCTAGTGATAACACCAGTGTCTTTCCAAAGACTTCAAGCAAAGACTGAGAGATATGGACTTGGTAATGTTGAGACCTGGAACGCATGAAAAAAACAGGTGGGAAAATAAGCCTGGAAAAAGCAATTAAAATTAGAGAAGATTAAAGGACAAATACCTTGGGGGAGTTTACTGAGTGTTTTCCTTTTAATTGTACAACACCTCTTAGACCAATTTTTCTTTCAATTTTCACAGCTCTCTGCTATCAGCACCAAACTGAGCTAAATTAACAAGTTGGATTCATTACACCATCCAAACAAATTTCCCTAGGCTTATTATGCCTTAAGGGCTTGATACTTTTCTGGCAGCCTCTTTCAAATGGCCCCTTCAGCAAACATGATATAAGCTTAGGTCTACTGAGCATAAAAATTCATGTGGGAGGGCAGCTATTTCACCAGATGGAAGCTCTCAGATTCACTGGAAAGGTAACACAGCATCAAGTACATTATTAATTTTTGAGGAGGACTTCACTGTGTAAGTCTTGTACTCTTGGCATCCACAGTAAGAGAAAAGTGCTTCTTGCTCCAACTTTGTCTTTTTCTGCAGTGCAGTACAGTTAACGCCAGCTCTGTTCCAGCCTTGTGCAGCATTTCATAATATGCAATTTCTCATAAGTCCTGATTCAGCTTCTCATTCTTGCAGGATGCCATGTTTTTCATTAAGCTTCAGTCCAGGCTCCCCAGAAATAATGTGGGCTGTACAAATCTCCCCAAACTGAGAGTCAAAATAGCCAACTTGTACAGCAATATGAATTAACCTGCAGCAGGTAAGAGAACACCCCGGGCAGGGCCATGGGTATGGTGTGGAGGAAAGGGAGCATGGTTGGAGCCCTACAGAACGGAAGAGAGGGGACTGCTGCTTGTGGTGCGCATTTATTTGGCATGAGTAGAAGCATACTTGATTCTCAGCCAGTGTTGTGTACCAATCAGATGTGAGATTGTTTCACAAGTTGATTTTTCTGAGATGTTAATTGTTTTTAACTGAGTTGCTCTGATGTTGTCAATTGAACTACATAAGACGCTGCGTGCATACCATGACTTTCCTCTGAGGCATTCTGTGTGACTTCCAAAACTCATAAGAGAATTGTTGCAGTTTATACTCTCCTGAAGACCAGCATGGAAACTACTACTTTGGGCTGTCTTTCTGTTTTTTCCCTGGCTGAAATTTAACAGACATAATATGACCAATTGTATGAGCAAAAAAGTTACTATTCTGCCATTTTTCCTTAGACATTTCAAGACCTAAATACTTCAAGACCTAAACCTGTTATAGGTTATGGATTTGTCAGGTCAAAGTAACTTGAATGACTACTTGTTAAGGTACCATTCACTTAAATGGAATGCTCCCTTCATGCATTGTATGTGACTGATGGCTGCTGCTGGTAGTATGCAAGCGGTGTCTAGAACATTTAAGATAGCATATAAATAATAAACAGCAAAACATCTAGATAATAAACAGAGCATCAAGAAACAGCTTATATGCACAACCAAGGACTTCTGTAGTCTGTAGTGTAACAACACTATAACGAACATCTGTGATAGGAACTCAAATATATTCTCATATTCTGTATACGGAAGAATCTAATGCTACCTTACCTAGAGAGGTAAAACACTCACCTCTTAAAATAATAGCGTTAAAGAAATCCAGTAAAGCAAAAATGTGAGTTGCAACAAATTTAATTCATTATATTTATTGCGCTGATACAGAAGAATGCTGTTCAGTAAAAGTTATCCTCTAAAAGACCTTGAGGAAATAGAGCAGATGGCTCCATGCACTATCCCACTTACACTCAAAGTAGCTTAATAAATGCTCAGAATGGTAAAATATTTTCCTTTGTCTTTTATGTAAAGAAAATAAGGTAAGTGATTTTTGTTAGTATTCTATTCACAGAGCATTTACTAGGAATTTCTAAAATGTAAGATTGAGGATTTTTTTTCATTTTTTCATTAAAAAGATTTTCAACACAAAACCCTAGAATGGTTCAATATACCTTGCTTTGGGGACTATTTTCCTTTGTATTTCTGTATTAATACACACTGAAAGATGCAGGAAGAAAAGCAGTTTGGGATGAAACAAAGTAGACCCCAATGCAGGTTGCACCATTTGCTCGTGATACACAGTATCTTTGCTCAGCACTACTATCTCCATAGATAATTACACCTGCCGACATTTTTAATGAAGAGAACAGTAGGAGTCCTGAGGGACCTCCTGTGCATGCGCTGACGAGCTGTGCCTGCACCACCGGTACAATATGTTCTGGACACCCTGGGCTTTCCATGCCTGTGCAGATTGGCCACACATCACACGTGCTTTGAGTCCTCAATGTCAAGAAAATAGTGAGCTGGTGGGGTATGGGGCCATTCAACTGAAAATCTGGTGGGTTACTGATAAAAACAGGATTCTACCATCAAAGTGGTAGGATTGGCAGGTATAGGGAACAACTGTTCAAGGAATCTTTTATAATTTTTCAGAGGCATCCATCTGCAATATTCAAGCCACAGGATCTTGGCATCTAGTCCTTCTCTGCTCTAGTTAAGTACTGTTTTGCTCCTTGGCTCCTGTCCTATTTCTAGAAGAGGAAATAGCATCTCTTTCCTTCTTGTGGTTGCTGATTTTTTTTTATTATTATTATTTTTTTCCTCAATCTGTAGCTTTGTTATGAATCAGAGTGAGCCAAGGGCCAGAAGTGACTCGTAATCTTCATCACTAGCTAATTTTTTCTAGACATACTTGCTCAGTAAAGAAATAAACCAGAAAGGGGTAAAAGATCCAATATGGTGATTAATGCCCTGTTTAAGCATATTAAATATATACAATTTACACTTTATTCCAACTAAAAATAATACTCAGATTAATACAGCCTGCTTTTATATATTACAAGAGAAATCATTACTGTGAATTATAAACTATGAAAAGTGTGGTTCACAGTTTCCATCACTCCAGAGTTCTTCATTATAATGGACGTGGACAGTTTGATGGAGTGGATTGAGCACACACTTGGGAGAGAGACCAGAGATGTATCTGTGAGTGTCATTGACTCATTCTGAGATTTAGGATTTTTTTTTTTTTTTAAGTCTGTAAATTTCTATTTTGGGGGGTCCACATTTAGACATCTTATTTATTTATTTGGCAAGACTCGAGGACCTGTAGCTTCAACTGATGGCAGTGCTGGCCCCTAAGTATCTAAAATTGCAGTCCCAAAATTCAGGACAGAAAATTAGAAGGCAGTTTTGAAAACCCAGGCCTCAGCCTCTCTGCAGTATTTCATCCAGAAAGTGGTGCCTGAATGGCCTTATCCATCTTTGCAAAGTGGCTGAGTAAAATCTGCAACTGAAAAAGTTCTATGCAAATAATTATTGCTCTACGTCACAGATCATGATGAGAATATTAACTATTATCTGTAATACTATTGAAATTCACAACATAATCATCCTTGTAGAAACAGATCGAGTATGCCTTTAATGGCATTTGGCAACTCTATACCATTCTACGTGTTTAAGGCTGCGTATAACAACAGTTAAAAGAAATAAACATCACCAATCCATTAGACAAATAGAGACAACTACACTCAGAAGTGATCTGCATTAGACCACGAGACTGCAGCAAATTCACCACTAGAATACAGGATTCCTGATACAAAATTTCTTGTACCAAACAATAAATCAGTGTTTCTTAAACTCTTGCTATATGCAGGCAGTTATTGGTCATATTGTGCCAGTTTTCCTTCTTGCCTCCCCTCACTAAATCAGGTTGAAAGGTAGTTAAAAATACATTTCTGATATTACCTTTCCCTACAAGCAATTTATGTCATTACCATTAGGATACTACTCAGTCAAGAAATAAAAAGAAAAACCTTCTGCTGCATCACCAGTGGCAGAGGATCTGTTATATTTTGTTGAAAGGGTGAGTAACTTTGCAGCAGATATTGTTGCTATACTTATGAAAACTTTGCTTTGCTGCATGTTGTGTAATTGTGGCTGTCCATCTCAACTGTAAAAAAGAAAAATAAAACTATTTATCATGGCCTGTGGAATTGATTCTTTTCACAAAAATGATTCACTTAATCAAGATATACAAACGTATGACAGTTGAAGTGTAGTCTGATGGGTCACACTGCATCAAAACGGACTTGTACCACAATGAAACCTCGTGATATATTTTATTGTCCTGGAACTGTTTCTGAAATCCGTGCACGTTTTGCAAGCATTACTTATGGACTAGAAGCCAACAGGCCTGTATCAGTGGGATCATGGCTGCCCAGCAGAAGCCAAGGGAGGCGGCAGCATGCCATCTGTCTCAGCCAAGGCACCAGCAGAACCCTGGCTTATTAAGCACGTAGGAATTTAAAAGGCTCCTTCAAACCTTCAGCAATGGCAAATCTAGGATACTGTAGTTAAAATAGTTCACTCTACTCAGGTCTCTTTGCTGAGTATCTGGCTAAGCTATTATAATTTTTCATAAATAAGGAAATATTCTGCAGTCAGGAATATGTTTTATCATACACACTCATGTAAGTTTTCAGGTCTTGCAGGAGAAATAAAAATATGCCTGAGACAATCTTCACATCATGTTTTGGGAAATGTGCCCAGAATATCTATCAAATTGCAGAGACTTTTTTTGCCCCTCTGATCTGTTTGCCTTCCCAATTTACAGGTAGGCTTTCAACACATCGTGTATCAAATGCCCTCCCAGCAAATGTGGTGGCTGCTTTGCACAGAGGTCATTCTGGCTTCGAAAGAGGCTGTGTTGTTGGTCTGCTTTTAGAAACACTTTTTGGCAGCTGGAAGAAGGAGAAACTAGTAGTATGGGATTAGTCAGCTTTTTGCTGACCACTGCCAAGCATCAGCCTTTCCCTGGCAGCCATGCATGGGTGACGTCCTCACGGGGACAAACCTGGGCACGGGTGACTGGTGAGGGAAGAGAGGGAAGCGATCCAACCATCACCCTACTGCCACTGTCACCCACTAAACCACGTCCCTAAGCACCATGTCCAACTTTTCCTTGAACACCCCAGGAACAGTGATGCCACCACATCCCTGGGCAACCTTTTCCAATGCCTGACTGCTCTTTCTGAGAGAAATGTCTCCTCATTTCCAACCTGAACCTCCCCTGGCACAACTTGAGGCCGTTCCCTCTAGTCCTATCACTAGTTATCTGCGAGAAGAGGCAGCCCCAGGACAGGTGACAGCATGGGGGAGTGACCCCAGCTGGGGGCTGGCTCCCCTCACAACCTGGGGGCTGAGAGCAGCCAGCTCCTGCCAAGGGACCAAGAGTCCCCCTGAGTGGTCTCTTCTCCCGCGGCTCCCCTCACTGTGGGGCTGCCTCCTCTCACTCCTTGGCGACTCCCCCCCCAATCCTCGCGGTTGAAGGAGGCGAGAGCGGACCCCTGTGCCAACCCGGCGCCTCCCCACGGGGCGCTGAGGGGCTCGGGGAGTAGGCGCTGAGGCGCGGGGCATCCCCGCAGCGGGGAGTCCCGTCCCCGCGGGGCCGAGGGCGGAGCGGCCGCCGCCTGGCTCCCGGCCTGCCCCGCGGAGGGGGCGGGAGGCCCATGTCCGCCATCCCGGCGTGCCGCGCGGCCGGGCAGCAGCCGGAGCAGCCGCGGCGGCCGCGTCCCCTCCCTGCGGTGTGAGACAGCAGCAGCCGCCCGCGCCTCGCCTCGCCTCTCCCCTTCCTCCTCCTCCTCCTCCTCCTCCTCCTCCTCCTCCTCCTCGTCCTCCGCTGCCGCCTCGCCCCGCGCCGCTGCCCGGCCGGCCATGCCGTCTCGGGCAAGGTAATGAGCCGCAGAGCCCCGGGGTCTCGGCTGAGCGGCACCGGCAGCAGGCAGCACTACCACCCGCGGGGCTGGAATGACTGGCAACCCAGGTGGGCACGGCGGGCGGCACGGCCCGGCGCGGGGCTGCGGGCTCGGGCAGGGCCCGCGGGGAGGCCGAAGGGGGGGACGGGGAAGGGAGCGGGGCGGCGGCGGGGCCGCTTCCTGGCTGCGGGGCCTACGGGCGGGCGGCGGCCGCTGCCGGGCCTTGTGCGGGGCTGGGGTGGGGGTGAGGGCCTCCGGGCCGGCCACGGTGGTTGTGGAGGGGGCGGTGGGCGCCGGTGGGGCTCGGCGGGAGCCGGGCAGCGCGGCGGGTAGCCGGGGCCGCGGGGACGGGCCGCGGCTGTCAGCGCGGCCGGCCAGGGAGGGTCCCGGGGAGGGCGCTGAGAGCGCTGCCCCCC